>NC_089783.1:44651624-44936624 GCF_040412425.1 Macrobrachium rosenbergii | reverse complement strand
TATTGATAGTTTACGCTGATATAATCAATTTAAGGTTGATAATTATTTTACGTTGTAAAGTAATGTAATTTCTCAAAAGAAGCAAATGCTGTAGAAGGGGAGTACGTCCTTTGGTTCATTATCCCCCGCAGGGAGGGTGATGCCGTCAGTGCACCTCATGCATTGCACTGTAGGCGTAACTTAAGGTTCCTTGCAGCGTTCCTGCGGTCCCTGGCTGCAACCCCCTCCATTCCTTTTAAAGTACCTCAGCTCATATTATCTCTCTTCCATCTTACTTTCCACCCTCTCCTAACAATTGTTCCGTAGCGCAACTGCGGGGTCTTCCTCCTGTTACACCTTTAAAACCTTCTTTACTCTTAATTTCCCTTCCTGCGCTGAATGACCTCATAGGTTCCAGCCCTCGGCCTTTGGCCTAAATTTTATATTACAATTCCAATTTGATTCATTATCAAGAGGGTGAATTAGCAACCGCCATTATTTGGTGCATATGTTGTCGTCCCGGTCTCATCTCCATCATCCCGAGAAATTCTTAATGATATACGAAGCAGTTGATGGAAGTTGATAGCCTCAAATTATAAAGAGATAATTTGAAGGGATGATGAGGCAGCCATAGAGAAAGTTTTTATTAGTCTCTTGAGTTTCGAATAAGCTCCTTTCCCTTTCGGAATTTTTAGACTTGTGTTATCATAATATGCCCTCGAAATCGTCACTTATGCTCGAAGGTCACTGAGGAATTCGCGATAGCCTACAATGCTCAAGAGAAAAGAGAATAAAAATAAAACCGTCTGATTTTAAACATGAAAAGTTGTTCTATACTTGATCAGGGCATCGTTTATGGAATGAAAAGAAGCGCTGTAAATCTCAAGGTATCCAAAGCGTCAAACTTCATTGATATTAATATTAAAGGAGAATCAGTCGCAGGAAAAGATGGCTCAACTTAATTTAACAAGTGTTTCAGCGAACGATAAAATCCTCCAGTTGATTGTGATCTTGTTCATCACCAACAGCTCTTGCACTACACCATGCCATCTGACAAGACCTAATGCCACCCCCCACCACTTTCCCCCACAACTTCAAAAAAAAATAGCAAGCTTGAATTGGAATCACTCGCAAGATCAAACTGCAAACTGAATTGGAATCAAAGATCAAACTGCTGAAAAAAAAAAGCTTGAATTGGAATCACTCGCAAGATCAAACTGCTGAAAAAAAAAATGCAAGCTTGAATTGGAATCACTCGCAAGATCAAACTGCTGAAAAAAAAATAGCAAGCTTGAATTGGAAAACAAGATCAAACTCTGAAAAAACATTGGAATCACTCGCAAGATCAAACTGGAAAAATAGTTTTGAATTGGAATCACTCGCAAGATCAAACTGCTGACTCTTGTAAAACTCTCTGACATTGGGATAGTTTAGTAATAAATATATAAAGTACGCAAATAAGTCTTTAAATAATTAACTTGCCATTTCAGCGATTACTTTCATACGGTCTTGATGGAGTTCAAGCTAAAGACCAGCAAATGGCTAAACTTGAGATGTGGCGCACGCTGGGCGGCGTGGGGTCAAGATCAAGAGCTAGAAAAAGTATTGTCCCCTTACTATGTTAATCTGCGCACCTCTTATTTTCCTTATTTATTTATTTATTTATTTATTTATTTTATTTATTTACATATTTCTTTATTTATTTATTTACTTATTTATTTTTTGTTTATTCACTTACTTTTGTACCTTTTTGCCTGTTCTGGGACCAGGCACCTGAGAAAATCAGAGCCACTAAAATAAATACAAAAACAATAAAAAAAAATGTGTGAGCAAGTGATGCCATGCAGTACTAAAAAAAGGGAATTAACTCCTAGCTAGTCGTCTCCTGAAATGCCAAAAGCAACACTACAAACCTAATTAAACTTACGCCTTGTAGAATCCCTCCAGTCCTAATGAAAGTACGACGGCCAAGTTAAAAAGAGAAAGGAATATTGAAATGCGGAGCGTACCTGAGTCCCATCTCATAAACTTCCATTTTCGAATGGACTAAGTAAATGGGTTGGTAGCTGAACCTAAAGTTTTATTACTGCCTTAGAGAAAAGTTAAGTTAATAAATTCACGTAATGAGACTCGTATTTGCATAATGCTGAAAAGTTATCCCGGGTTCTATTTGCCTAATGCTTCAGGCAGACCCAGGGCTAATTCTCTTCAAGTTTTCGTCTCGAAAAAATAAAAAGGGAGTCCTTCTAAGAGATATTGTAAGGTATTTTAGGAGATATCTTAAATTACACGAGAACTTTCTCCCATAACGTTAAGGTGCGACGGGGAGCGCCGCGCTCGCGGTCTTCTTATGATGAAGAGAGGGATGCTGGTACTTTGTGCCATAAGGATTCGAGTTGAAGAGGCCTTCAGCACATTATCAAAACAAAGGGTTATTTGCATATGTATATTTTTCACCATACGACCACGCCCCGCCCCCTTTGGAGGCGGGCGGAGCCAGAAGGGTGCTGCCTTCTGGTTTCCCAGTAAGTTTCCTGGGATGGGGTTGGTAGGCCACCTTCACCTTTTTTTTTTCTTTTCTTTTCTTTTCTTTTTTCACCAGAAACAGGTACCTACACTGGGGGGACCGGTTGGGTGATAGGCCTGAAGCGAACCACGAACCTAGCAAACATTAGCAGCGAGATATTTGTTTGATTTAATGCTTTGGCACGCTATATATAGTATATATATACATGTATATATATATATATATATATATATATATATATATATATATATATATATATATATATATATATATATATATATATATATATATTTATATATATATTATATATATATATTATATATATATATATATATATATATATATATATATATATATATATATACGTTGTAAATGAGCTTCTCAATAAAAATGATGCTCTGTTTCCGCATGAAATCATTTTTAATAAAGTGTGGTCTAGTTCTGGTGAAAAATGAAGCGATTACTTTGTGTTCAGAATGTAAAGTCTCGTATGTATGGTTTTTATAAAGAGTGGTTCTCTCATTTTTGCCTGTTTTTACATTGTATAGATGATGGCTAGTTCTAACGACTGTCTTACTGAGATTCTCCAACTTGCTGCATAATCAGCTTGTTGCTGGAACTGCTGACTCCTCTGATGCTGATCTAGTTCTGTTGGTTGCACTGGAGCGAATTATTGCCGAACAGTTTTTGCATATATAAATTTTATTTTTGTAATCATCTTTATAAAGTCGTTTTTATAATTATGTTCCTTATCCGTTACTTAAGTATTTTTAGATGAATGTTTATGAAAATCTTATTCCGTTGTCCTGCTAAGTACTCTGTGAATCGTCAGAAGCACGGACTCTGCTATCAGACTGCTCTGAAAAGTCTGAGTGATCTGCTTTTAATAATGTCAGATTATTAGTCCATTTAATACAAACTCAGCTTGCACCTAAAACAAATTTTCATCGCACGTCTCATTCGCGAAGCGAATTCGTGGAAAGCAAAAGCACAACTTGATCTTGCAGGCAAGCCAAGCAAGACATTCAAAGAAATACGCACTAATATTCAAGAAAAAATGAAGATTTTTATCATGCCTCCCCACGTAAAGGAGGGAGGGAGAAGAAGAAGAGGAGACGGAAGAAAATGAGGAAGAAAGGCAAAGTGAATGAAATATGTAAAATCTCAGGGGCTGTAACCATCGCTTTGAACAATCAGACATTAAAAATGTATGTTTCAACTCATCATCAGACAGAGCAAACAGCTAACTAAATTACCTTTTTTTTTTTTTTTTTTTTTTTTTTAAGGCGAGTTTCCACTCATCCCTCCTTGCGTGGAATGGAGAAATCGGAGTAGTGGAAATGTTACAAAGCCATTAGTTTTTTATTTTTTTAAATATTTATTCATTTATTTCGGAAGCAGTTTCTTAGATGCCTCTTTGGCGGCTGAATCTTATCCACTTTATATATGTTACGATTCACTGGGCTATTTAATGAAAAAGGCATTACAGTATGTGCTCCTTCTCTCATTTTTCAGTAATCATTTATTTTCACACACTGTTTTTATCATAGCTTTTTTTCAGTTTCGTATTGTATCACATGTGGAACAATTTTTGTTAAAAGTTTTCATCCAAATGATTCGGCAATTGAGCAGACTGCAGAACCATTTATTTAAGTTTTCAGAATAGAATGTGACAATACTCTCAACAGAAGAAAAATGAAATACATAGCATATCTATTGTGTTTTACAAAGCAAGCAATAGGCAAAGTTTTATGCTGATAATAAAAAGGAGGGAAAATGTCCTTCAATATGTGACGAAATTACTGTAAAAGATACATGAATCACTTTATTGATGAGACACTAAATTAGCTTTTAAATATATTATAATAATAGAGTTGGCTATGCCAGTTAGATTTAGCTTGAAACTCATTTTGTGTACTGAATATTTGACTTTTCATAAAAGCATTCTTGAAATTTTAGGATATATAGGAATATGATAAAACAATGTTACAAAATTGCATTGATTCATTTAGTCACAAGGATGAAAACCCAATTGACAAGATTTTTCAAAATAAATATGTATACAGTAAAATGAGCGAATTACAGGTTGCAGTAATCATTAGGGTATGCGATTGTCCTTAGTAGTAAAGTACGATCGTTGTAAAAAGTTAAACGTGAAAGTTGAAATTAATATCAGTAGTAATGAAACAGCTCTTCATACCCTGTTGCAGGTACCCATTTTCTGTTGTGATGACAATCTGGAAAAACTTTCAGAGAAATAAATCATTTCCAGTTATTGCAAAGCCAAAAAAATTTCATCAAGAATGCTTTGTCTTTGAACCAAAAATCGCAGCAAGAAATCGAGTTGATTTTAACATAGCCTAAATACAGCACTAATGTAGAGTCCATCGACTCATGAAGTTTGGAGAAGATATTAATTTTGTATTTTATGTAATTATCGACCTTTTGATTTCATTCACTAAAACCTCTAAAGGAAAGGATACACTGCCACTTTTTTAGCATATTAGGATTCGGAATTTTGTCATTCCAAAGCATCATTTTCTTATGCCTGAGGTAGCTTTAGTGCTGACCACAGTTCTGGCTTAACACAGGTTTCACTAATGAGCAGGGTACATTTACCTCGGATTTATATCAGTTCATCCCTGAAAGGGGGTAGTTCCATCAGTACACCTTATGCGGTGGCACTTTAGGCATACTTCAGGTTCGTTGCAGCGTCCCTTCAGGGCCCTAGCTAACTTATTTCATTCCTTTTACTCTACCTCTGTTCATATTCTCTTTCTTCCATCTTACTGTCCGCCCTCTCCTAACAATTGTTTCATGGTACAACTGCCAGGTTTTCTTCCTGTTACACTTTTACATCCTTTTCAACCTCAATTTCCCTTTCAGCGCCGAATGACCTCATAAGTCCCAGCGCTTGACCTCTGGCCTGAATTTTATATCCCACTCCATTCCTATATCACTTCAGTATTGTCTAGCTGCTAAAGGAGTTAGTGTTTTTGATGACGAACTGTGTCAAGTTGTAGTGCCTTGAACTTCATTGCTCACTCTGGCGATAGTGTCATAGCGATGCACAGTTTTGACTTATTTCGTGCCGAGTGCCACTTCTGTCAAATTGAAAACATTGTCTCGCTACCAGTTTGAAAGCCAAGGCAGTGGCTGCACTAGTTAAAATGTCAGAAGTAAAAATACAAGAACAGTGCAGAAATTGATATATATATATATATATAATAATATATATATATATATATATATATATATATATATATATATATATATATATATATATATATATATATATATATCAGCACTGTTCTTGTATGGTAAAACATCAATTTCTGACATAATATATATATATATATATATATACATACATATATATATATATATATATATATATATATATATATATATATATATATATATATATATATATATATATATATATATATATATAAGAGCAACAGTAAGATCAGTGATAGGAATTTATGATTGGCGGCCCTTCCTACAAAATTGCATGTGAATATGCATGACATGGATACTGATGAAACCGAAATATACTTATGAAGAATAAGTGGTATACATAATCCTTCACTGTTGAATTATGATCATCATCAGTACAATTATTATTATTATTATTATTATTATTATTATTATTATTATTATTATTATTATTATTATTAAGATGTCTTATGGAAGGAGAGAAAAAGAGGGAAACCAGTGAGATGAGAGCTGGAGAAGCCTTATTATTATTATTATTATTATTATTATTATTATTATTATTATTATTATTATTATTATTATTATTAAGATATCTTATGGAAAGGGAGAAAAAGAGGGAAACCAGTCAGATGAGAGCAGGAGGAGCCGGTGGATTGGAATCGTCTTTAATAAAAGTTTCGATGAATTTAAATCAAATTAGTCATCGCTTCCGGCTGAGCTCCTGCCGGAATTAATTGATAATTTCCAATCGTCTTCGGACGGGATTATATGTTTCGCCTGAGGCAGCCACTTCCATTTTCTCTCTCTCTCTTTCTTTCTTTCTTTTTCTTTTAAGTTTACGTCATGTTTTTATTCTTTCTTCTTAGTTTTACAGTATTTTTTCTTTCTTTTAGCTTTACAATATTTTTTTCCATTACGTCATTTTTTCTTTTTTTAGCTTTACAGTATTTTTCCTTTATGTCATTTTTTCTTTTAGCTTTACAGTACTTTTTTCTTGTACGTCATTTTTTTTCTTTTAGCTTTACAGTATTGTTTTCCTTTACGTCATTTTTATTCTTTTTTTTAGCTTTACAGTATTTTTCCTTTACGTCATTTTTTTTATTCTTTTTTTAGCTTTACAGTATTTTTTTCCTATACGTCATTTTTTCTTTTTTTGCTTTTAGCTTTACAGTATTTTTTCCTTAACGTCATTTTTTTATTTTTTTTTCTTGGCTTGATAGCTTTTTTTTATTCTTTCGTCTTGAGTCGATTATTTCTTATTTGCTCTTGATTCCTGCTGCTGTCATCACCAATTTCAGTGACAGATGAATATCCGTCACCATCACATTTAGTTTGATGTCTCGATAACTTGTAGTTTACCGAATAAAAACATTGCTTGTATTATGCAGCAACGCCATCTATCTCCAACTTGCTGTACTCATACTCTACGCTTTTAATTAGTGACATTTTTCCATAAGTTGGATTTTAACAGGGATCTTTCACATTCACAATTGATCCCTGATCCACTTTGCGAGCCGAGAGAGACCAGATTTGCTGAGCAGCAGCACCAATATAAAGTAAATGTGCCTCGCTGTCGAACTTCTCAGTTCCAGAGGTCCTTTATCCCTCACACCGTTGGACTGTGGAACAGTTTCCCTGAGGATGTCGCGCTGTTGGAACCTCAAAAGTTCAAGCGATGATGCAATGCATTACTACCCTAATACAGCTCAACTTGTATTTTGATATTTTACTTACATTTTCACTTATTTGTTTATTTATTTGTTAACTTGTTTGTTTTTTCTAATAAGTGATCTCTTTTTTTGTATTTCCCATTACCTACTGTTACTTCTTTCTAATGAACACCATATTCTTTGGAAGCTTGAATTTCTGAACAATTCCTGTCAGTCTTAATGCAACATTACAATTAGTCAAGAAAATCAGTTTAGACGTGGTTTTAAAATTTCAGGCTGGGAATCTGTACTAAACTACTTATGAGGGACTTAGAAAAATTTGACGTTTGACACCTGGGCATGTTGGTGTAGGTACCTTGCAAAGTAGACCATCCATGATCCATCAACAAGAATTAGCCTCTTCATTCGCTTTACAGGGATTTCTTAAAATGAGAACATAGGAGACTTAGAAGCTCTTCCAGAAGAACCTGACTGATGGTAACTGAAAACAAAAGGTCTTGACGGTAAATATTTAGAGAGGGTGCGTTTATCGTGTACTTAGATGGTTTCAGTCACAATGGTAATTGTGACGCCAAATGATCTCCAGTCAGTCAATCAATCAGTCTTGTACTTCAGCTTGTAAAGAGAGCTGGTAGTATTAGTAATCTCAAATACATGTTCTGTACTTATTGCCGTCAAGAACTGGAGACTGATTTAGTTTGTAGTGAATTGGTTATTTTCGAGGAAGTTATATGTATTTTATTTATTTATTAAAAAAGCAATTGTTTTACCTCTGAAAATGTGACGCGCAGATAGAAAGATATTATTCGGTTAGTTGGTTACTTGGTTAACCGGTTTTGTGCCAGCTTGCGGGCTGTATGGTTAGTGTCAGGTGATATTGAAGGTGACAAGAAGTCTGACGTGGACTTCTGGACTCTGCCCAACCAAGAGAGAAGCGAAGTAATCAGACAGTTGACCTGCCTCCTAAAAATTCATCTTCACGATAACCTAACGAACGGCACTTGTTACGTTAACGCATTGCATTTCTTTTCTTTCCCCTTATTCCCCCCTCCCTTCAGTTTTCATCTTCGTGTCTTTTTTTCCTCGTTCCCCGCGTTTCTCCTCTTTTCTCTTCTCTTTCCATTAAGATAAAGAAGTAATGAAACCATCAGCAAGAAAGTCGTAGCCCTAAAATGAGCGTCAGAGGCCGCGGAGTTTTGTTTGTTGACGTCGGATGATTATTCCCCGGGCGTTAAAAGCCGCTGTTACAGCCCTACATAATCGTTAAACGGGGGGACCGAAACATCCATTTAGTAGTGTTTACGGTTGTATTAAGGCTCTGAAATCGTCCTCAGTCCAGTAACTGGTGTTTTTTTTTTCTTTCATATTTTTTTCGGTGGGGGGGCGGGGATGGTGGGTGTGTGAAGGGAAGAGAGTAGAAACGTCTGTATAGCAACTCCTCATTTGAGGGTTAAAAAGAAATCTTGGTTTATGAGAGATGTAGCAAAGGTTCCATCCAATTTCACAAGGAAAGAGTCAGATATTTCTCTGTTGGCAAAATGAAAATTTAAAGTCTTTCGATGATGCTAGAATAAATAAGTAAAAAAAATAGGCCGTTGCAACGCATTCAGACTAACGAACTGAATTGAAAAATTCAAATATTATCTAATGCAATAGACAAGGCAAAGCAATGCAAAAAACCACTGGCTTACAAATCAGTGTAGATCAAACATATTTCATTATTTGAGGAGACTGTTTCTAAACACGCATTAAGCCGGGCAAATACTGCAACCACATGCTGGTTCAGAAAGACGAGGAGAAACTGCGGAAAATTGTGAGTAAATAATAGAACTGCTTATTTCGTGGTGCTTTGAACTAAACCCCCCCCCCTTTGCTGTTAGTCATGCGTCTTTAAACGGAACGCAGTAACGAGGAGAGAGAGAGAGATACAAAAACTCCTCACAGAAATGGATTATCTTACTTAACGAAAAGATGAACAAGGAACTACAATACATAAACAAACTGTCTTGCCATCGAGATTTATTACCTTTGCATAATTGCTGTCATTGCATCTATAACAATACAATTGTTACAACTAAATTGCCATAATAGACTAGGAACAGATTTTTAGGCGAGGCTCGAAATTTGATTGTTAGAGTATAATTGTCTCCCGGATTCCACACCGGTTACCAGTTCGAAACCTGTGTTCATTGCTTCAATCGTGACCCAATCCTTGATAAAGGAAACGCTTGTTTTTAAAAAAATCAATAATACTTATATTTATGCGTGTTAGATGATGTGTATATATATATATATATATATATATATATATATATATATATATATATATATATATATATATATATATATGTGTGTGTGTATATAAATTATATATATATTTACACATTGTATGTATAATTATATATCTATATATAAAAATGGATGTATATATGTGTGTGTATGTTTCACATACACTCTGAAACGCATTGAGCAATTTTAACCAGACTTGGTACACATATGATTTACTATCTCGAAAAGAACACTGTGGGGGTATGACATCACTAGCACCAAAGGGCACCAAAGGGGGTGCGGGGTGGAAGGGCTTTCTTGAAAAGGGGGCTGGGTCTGCCAGTGAAACGGGGCTGGTTATGCTCGTAGACTCTGTAACTTTACGAATTTATCATACCAAATTTCGGTAAGCATGTGAGGTACTATCTAGAATAGAATACTGAGGGGGTAGGGTACCAATGGCACCAAAGGAGGTGGGGTTGGAAAGGGGGTGACAGAGAGAGAATGTGAGGGAGAGGAAGTGAGAGAGAGAGAGGGGGGATAAAGTAGAGGGGTTGTTAGGGGAAGAAAGAAGAGAAGAAAGAGGGAAAAAGACAGGAGGGTTGAGAGAGAGAGTGAGAGAAAGGAAGTGAGAGAGAGAGAGAGGGGGGAAGTGAGAGAGAGAAAGAGTAGAAGGGGTGCTAGGGAGAAGAAAGAGGGAAAGAGACAGGGATGGTTGGAGAGAGAGAGAGAGAGGAAGTGAGAGAGAGAGTAGAGGGGTGTTATGGAGAAGAAAGATGGAAAGAGTCAGGGAGGGCTGGAAAGAGAGGAGTTGAGAGAGGGAGTAAGAGGGAGAGGAAGGGAGAGAGAGAGCAGATGAAGTGTTAGGGAGAAGGAAGGGGGAAAAAATGAGAGAGAGAGTTTATCGGTTGTCATTCAGAGTTTTCCCGGGCAGATCCGGGTTATCAGCTAGTATATGTATGTATATATATATATATATATATATATATATATATATATATATATATATATGTGTGTGTGTGTGTGTGTGTGTGTGTAGAGAGAGAGAGAGAGAGGTAATTTTGTTCATTACCTTTTTTTTCTTTAATAAGATTGCTCAAGAAGGTGTTTAGCTGTTTGATTCTAAAAAATTTTGTTAGGGATAAGGTTGCAAATTCCATGTTCTTCTTCTTCCTGGCTGCTGCGACCCACAACGTTTGAATAGCTAGTAAGTTCCAAATTCACTACTTAGGTCAGCGTGGACACGATCGATTTTTCAGTGGATTTTACAAGAGTATTATGAAGTTACCGTGGTACTCGCGTCTTATGAGTCGTTTTTTCGTCACTAGAAAACCCCGTAAGGGGGTTAGTGCCGTCGGTGCAACCCACATGGGACACCGTAGGCATTACTAAATGTTCTGTACAGCATCCCTTCGGCCCCTAGCTGCAACCCCTTTCATTCCTTTTACTGTACCTCTGTTCATATTCTCTTTCTTCCATCTTAATTTCCACCCTCCCTTGACAGTTGTTTCATAGTGCAACTGCGAGGTTTTCCCCCTGTTGCACCTTTAAAGCCCTTCTACTCACAATTTCCCTGTCAGCGCTGGATGGCCTCATAGGCCCCAGCTTGGCCTTGGCCTAAATTTTATGTTCCATTCCATTCACTAGAAAAATTATTGTATTTTGTTCCTTGACCCTTTAGAAACAATGACTACTTTTTACAGAATGAGTGCAAATACCATCTAGTATAGAACTTGAAATATCTCTTATACTAGTTAGTGGGGCATGATTCTCTCTAGCTGTTCATAACATGGATGAGTCCTGTAAATAACTTTAGAAGTTCCCTTTCTCTTCAAGAGTACTTAAAACCTATTTCTGACTTTTCAGGGTATTCATCTTAATAAGTAACCTTCCGGAGTGTTTTCAGTAAATAAATAACCTTCCGGAGTGTTTTCAGTTTCATCAGTAACTTTCCAGAACTTCCGAGTTTACCTTAACACTGTCCGTGAGGTTTCCTAGAACTCGGCCTTGTCGATAGCCTTCCAAAGCACTTAGCTTAGCAAGCAATTTTCCAGACCGTAGATTCCTAAAGCAAATTATTCATCACATTCTTATGGAGTGCAGTTTATCTTTTCCTTTGATGTCTCTTGTTTTGAACTTCAAGTTGTTTTTCTTCAAAAACATGAACACAGTATTCCTCACCAAAAGGTAACACGTGGAGATGTTTTTCAAATCGGTCACCGCTTTTCCTCAGGCTCGTAAAAATAAAACACACACACACACACACTCACACACACACACCGAGTTCCTTTCTCAGCATTCTTCTGTTCTCGGAATTGCAGTTTTTTTTTTTTAATGGAAAGTGTTGCCTTACAGAGAAGAATAATAATAATAATGACGTCATTTACTTTTATGGAGAGTCATGGCCCAGTTTGGGAACTTTTATTTTCGATTTTTAGTGTGTGTATGGGGGGGTAGGGAAGGGGCGTTCCTTCTGGGCCCCTGCGTATGAAAAATCAGGATTAGAATGTCTCTCGAAAAATAAGTGCATGAGTGTGAATACATACATACAAACATACAGATATCCATACATACATACACGTGTGTGTATATATGTATAGTTTGCATATTTATATATGTGTGTGCTTGTATATATTATGTCTGAGTATGTATGTATGTGCGCTTAAAATTTCATAATATCAAAGTTAGTCATTTTAAAAGGGCTTGGTATATTACTTTTAATGTTTATGCATTGATTTTTAAACTTCATATTATATATATATATATATATATATATATATATATATATATATATATATATATATATATATATATATATATATATATATATATATATATATTTCTGTTCCACATGTTATGTCTAATTTCAAGTTGATTAATGTTCTTACTATATTCCTTGAGATTTGGGGAAAACTGGTATGCAAGCATTTATGGTGCAAACTTCTTTCTCTCTCTCTCTCTCTCTCTCTCTCTCTCTCTCTCTCTCTCTCTCTCTCTCTCTCTCTCTCTCTCTCTCATTTTTTCTTCTGTATCCAACACAAGCAAACAAATCCATAACCATTAGAGCAGGGGAAAGAGAGAGAGAGAGAGAGAGAGAGAGAGAGAGAGATGTTTGCGTGTCGGCAAAAATCGTTGTACGGGGACGTCGTGGGGTGGGCGCTGTCACTTCCCGACACCTGTTTCCCCGAAAACAGCTCCATATTTTTCTCTTGCGAGAGTCTCAGCAGCATCTCCTCACTCCTTT
Source organism: Macrobrachium rosenbergii (assembly GCF_040412425.1). Lineage (NCBI taxonomy): Eukaryota > Metazoa > Arthropoda > Malacostraca > Decapoda > Palaemonidae > Macrobrachium > Macrobrachium rosenbergii. The sequence continues at coordinate 44,923,717 of NC_089783.1, read as the reverse complement.
CTCTCTCTCTCTCTCTCTCTCTCTCTCTCTCTCTCTCTCTCTCTCTCTCTCTCTCTGCTCGACTCTTTCCCCTCAGCATTCGTTTGCCCTCCTCTAACTCGGTATAAGACGGAGAGAGAGAGAAACAGAAATAGAGAGAGAGAGAAACAGAAATAGAGAGAGAGAGAGAGAGAAACCCAGAGAGAGAGAGAGAGAGAGTCAGAGTCACAGGCAGACAGACAGAGGAAGAGAGAGAGAGGTAGATAGCGACAGACAGACAGACAGAAACAGAGAGAGAGATAGATAGACAGACACAAGAGAGAGAGAGAGAGAGAGAGAGAGGGGAAAGAGATAGCGACAGGCAGAAACAGAGAAAGAGAGAGAGAGAGAGAGAGTATAAGAAGGAAAACGTCAGCATTTCTCGGCGTCGTGGGGCGGTGACGCTCAGCGGCAGACAAGGAACTTCCTCTGATATGTAACCAAATGTCCGACCGAGTTCCTCGTCCGATGACAGTACCCTCGAGAGCGAGATGAACAAAACCAGAAAGGTTTTTAAAGTTCGTTATCGCAAATAAACATTTGTCTACACGCCTGTCTCTACAGTTTTAATAATTTGCGTAAGATAAGCATTGATTGTATGGGTTTCATTGCATCATATATGTTGAAACAGCAGCAACTGCGGTGGCCTGTATGATAGGAACACTTTGAATTTGCCCAATTGCAGCAACGCCCAACTTTTCAGATAAAGTCATCTCAGCTGCGTAAATCTTAAGCACCGTCTCAGGTTGGGAATGCGTAATTTTACTGAAAAATTACCTGTTCAGATGGCACCCTTCATTATGAATATCGTTCATGACTACTAATGCGTCTGTCCAGCGTTGAAAGAGTCCAACGTTCCAATCTAAAAACACCAATCTGGAGTGCTTCGCGCTCCGTGGGCTAGCGAGCTCGTATCATTTATAAATTAAAGCTATAATTCTACAGCAGGCTAGAAATGCTTTAGTGATTGTGACAGTTTTTTCTCTTCAATACACAAATGTTAAAAATTATGAAAAAATTAAGAAAAGTGGCTTATATGTAATGATAATTCGGTTTACCAGCATGCAAGTGCTTTTCCAAATACATTTGATATTAATAAAGATAGCCAGTATCGTATGCATTGAATGAAAGAACATCCGTGCTTTTGAGACCTAGACTGAGACAAAAAAAATAACATGAACAACAACAGGTGACAAAAATCTGACCTTAACCAGGAATCCAAGAAGAATTATTCTAATAGTAACCTAATATCTAAGTAAAAATTGATCCATCTTACTGTAACCTGAAGAACCTTCTTACGGGCCAAATCAAGGTCCTTTTCTTTGGACCTTGGGTCAGATGACCCGTTCCAGGACCAAACTTGGTATGAAAAAATGACATTCTATTGAAAACCAAAGAGGAACCGTAGTAAGCTCTAGACCTAAGTGACTTTTTCACTACAAGTCGGTGATTTCTTGAGTGTACCTTTAGCCAGGGTCTACTAAACGCAACCTCCTAAGAGTCTTACGTGGTATCATTTTACATAGCCACGGGAATAGTTATGATATAACCCACTGAAAAGCACTTTTACTTGCAATTAATTCGTGAAGTTCATCAGTCTACTTTACCGCCCAGTTGCGATCGTTCTGCATAATGATGACGGCTGCAGATGAAAGCATTTGTGAGTTCAGTTTCACACTAATTAGAAGAGGTTTGATCAATTTTCCATTCACGGATGAAAAATTCATCAGAACAATATGATAATTAGTCCCATTGGACGCCTCATTATGGTTGTCAGAGTCATGAATGGTATTATTTATGTATAAAGATATCTGGGTTTTAATTCAAAGTATTCGTATAATAATATCTGATTCACATTATAACTACGTGTACCTAGGATATCGAAAGTGAGATTCATAAAAAATTGATAAAGAACTGCCATTCAGAATAGTTGGATGTTTTAAAACCATTAAAGGCAATTAATTTGTCCGTTTATGAATTCGCTTCTACATTATTTTTTTTGGGGGGTTGGTGGGGAGACCATCACAGTCATCCTATTCGACTGGGTGGTTGTTTTAGTGTGAGGTTCCGGGTTGCATCCTGCCTCCTTAGGAGTCCATCACTGTTCTCACCATGTGCGCTGTTTCTAGTAGCACACTCTTCTGCGTGAGTCCTGGAGCTACGTAGGCATCTAGTTTTTCCAAGTTCCTTTTCAGGGATCTTGGGATGGTGCCTAGTGTTCCTGTGATTATGGGTACAATTTCAGCTTGCAAGTGGAAATTGTGCCCATACAGAAATGAGGATATGGGATATTATTATTATTATTATTATTATTATTATTATTATTATTATTATTATTATTATTATTATTATTATTATTATTATTATTATTATTATTATTAAACCCGTATTCGTTTGGAACAAGCCTACAGGGGCCATTGACTTGAAATTCAGGCTTCCAAAGAAATTGTTGTTCATTTGAAAGAAGTTAACAGAAGGTAACAGGAAATACAGAAAGAAGAGATCGTTCATCGGAAAAAGAAAAGATGAATTAATAAGTAAACAGAGGAAAATATAAATAAATTGTCGAAATACAAAGTTAATCGTCTGTGGTTAGTAATGCATTTACATCTCCGCTCGAACTTTTGAGGTTCGAATTGCACAACGTCCCAGCATGACTGTTCCACAGTCCACCTACGGTGTGCGGAGCAAAAGACCCCTGGAACTGAGAAGTCCCACAGCGTGGAACATTGACTGCATATTGTTGCATGATGCCTAATCTGATCATCAAGTTCTTAATTAGATCGCTGATTATCGGAGGGAAGTTTCTAAAAGAAAGAAAATCTCCAAAACATTTAGTATACACAGTCGCCAGGTGCAATGGTAACCAACCACACTTGAGTTTCTCGGCCAAACGTCATACGACAACAGTTAATTAAAACAGAGTGGAATAAACATTCCTGAAATCCCATCGTTGCTAGAAACCGTTTTTTTTTTTTCTCTCTCTCTCTCTCTTCACAGAAGGCGCTAATTAGGAATCAACGCGGAAAATAAGACACAAATTGAAGTGGCGGGAACGACAGCCTACTATACCATGGCGGTGATTGATTTGACATAATGGTTTGTTCAATAGTTACTTTTATTAGTTTTCTGTAAAAGAAAACTATTGTGCCGGCTGTCCGTGCACTTTTCTGTCCGCCCTCAGATCTTAAAAACTACCAAGGCAAGAGGGCTGCAAATTGGTATATTGATCATCCACCCTCCAATCATCAAACATACCAAATTGCAGCCCTCTAGCCTCAGTAGTTTTTATTTTATTAAGGTTAAAGTTAGCCATAATCGTGCGTCTGGCAACAATATAGGAAAGGCCACCATACAGCGTTATACCGAGACCACCGAAAGATAGATCTATTTTCGGTGGCCTTGATTATAAGCTGTAGCAGCTGTACATAAAACTCGATTACGCCGAAGAAACTTCGGCACATTTTTTACTTGTCTGTTTAAAAACTAAAAATAATAGCGAATTACTCTTCCCCAGAAGCCGTAAAAGAGCGCAATCGTCAGTTGCTGACAACAGGAAAGTACCTTCTCATAAAGTATTGTTAACAATGATATATTGGAACAGAAATGGCGAGAGCAACAGATGCAGAGGGAAAGAGACAGACAGACAGAGACAGAGAGAGAGACAGACAGAAAGACAAAAAGAGAGAGACACACACACAGAAATAGAGAGAGAAACAGACTCACAGAGAGAATCAGATAGAGGCAGAGACAGAGAGAGAGAAAGAGAGAGAGACAAACAGAGACACAAAGAGAGACAGACAGAGAGAGAGAGAGAGAGAAAGAGTGAGAGACGCAGAGAGAGTCAGACAGAGAAAGAGAGGCAGACACAGAGAGACAGACAAAGAGAGCAGAAAGACAGACAAAGAGAGAGAAAGAGGACGAGCTTACCAACACCAGCCTTTAACAGTCATTCCAGGAAGGAGAAAGAGAGCAGATAAAGCAACCCCAGCACAGGACATGACGTTACCTTGTTATCGAGAACCTCCGGGGATATATTTGATACAACGCCTCCAGGCATTTGGTAAGGAGGCCAGATGGCCAACGAATTGCTCCGTTTCTTTGTAACGACCCAGGAGACGTCCAGAGAAAACCAGAGGTGGTGCTGTGCAGGGTTGTACACGCAAGAAGGTCTCTCCTTTATTCCTCCTCCCTTCTCTTTAATTGTATGTACAGTATGTACATATATATATATATATATATATATATATATATATATATATATATATATATATATATATATATATATATATATATATATATATATATATATATATATATATATATATATATATATATATATATATATATATATATATATATTATATTTTATACATACAATTACATATATATATAAATTTCTGACTCACATCAGCATCGAACCCAGGTCTTTCAATTGAAAGGCAAGGGCGCTGCCCACTGGGCCATTTATATATATCTACATGTATATGTATGCCACTCCAACATCTAAAAAAAAAACATAACAGACACCTCACACGTCTCGAACTGTCGACCTAACCGCTCAACTCTCCTCACTGCTGGGAGAAAGGGAGCTGGTGATTTGGTACGATACATGCACATGCGCTACCGGGGTGTAAGCGATGTCAGGCAGGGCAGCCGATCGAGATTACGGTCTACCCCAAAGCCAAATCAAAGTCCTTCTAAAGAAGGCATCGTGCTTACCCCATACAAAAAATGGGAAAAATTACGTTAAACGAAGAAGAAGAATATGTATGTCTCGACGGAGATGACGACAGACTGATAGATTCTTCCAGATTTGTTTCATTCTAATTCGGAAATCATGATGGAGTCGCACTGGTCTGTGTCCCCCCCTCGGTCTCCTCATTACAAAGGAATTTAACTGAGTTTTGTTTGTTAATGTTTCACAGAGCTTTGTTTGTTTATGTTTCATGGCGTTTCAGTGCGCTACTTCAAATGTTAAAGTTTCAGGAATAGATCAAATTAAGTGTAATTTTTATAGGTACAACCTATGTTTAAATAAAATAAAGAAAGGCGATTTTTTCCCTTTTATTACATTCCTATATTTGGGGGGAAACGGGTTTGACTACAGTCGTCAAGGTCTAGATCTTGGGAAATTTGGTGGTGGTATTCTCAAAGCAAAGAAATGAGTGAAAAGAAACAGTAATTATAAACTCACACACAGACACATGCACATACACACACACACACACAAAACAAACAGGAAAATACAAGGAAAAATTATAGATGCCAAAAACTTAATTAAAATAACAAGAAAAACATATTCCCAACCAATTTTAAGGATGGTTTTTACATGAGTGCAGATTGAGCATGGAATGAATATACACTTAGGGTTCTAAAAATGTCAGAAGTTTACGTTCATTCTTAAGAAATGCTGGAATGAATATATTCTTAATATATTGGAGTATGAACTTATTCGATGAAAGAAACAAACCTGAAATTTAGATGGTTCGATCATTTAACTTATAAATAATATATATTTTACGGCCTACCATTTTTGGAGGGTATGTTTGTAAAACAATAATTTTAGTTCTTCCGTTAGAACACACAACGCTAATTGCTTCAGTGTCATTTCTCTCAATTCAGCGTTCCGAAAACGACACTAGATGAGTTTTAGAATAATAAGATGAAATTAAGAATATGAAAAAATATATGGTTGCTTATTATATCTAAGTATATATATATATATATATATTTATATATATATATATATATATATATATATATATATATATATATATATATATATATTTATATATATATATATATATATATATATATATATATAATATATATTCATATATATATATATGTATATATATAGATACAGATATATATTCATATATATGTATATATATATATATATATATATATATATATATATATATATATATATATATATATATAATGAATATATATCTGTATCTATATATACATACATATAGATACACATATATATATGAATATATATATGTATATTATATATATACTCAAATATAATAAGGAACCATATATTTTTCATATTCTTAATTTCATCTTATTTTTCTAAAACTCATCTAGTGTCGTTTTCGGAACGCTGAATTGAGAGAAATGACACAGAGGCAATTAGTGTTCTGTGTTCTAACGGAATAAATAAAATTATGGTGTTAAAGACTTACTCTCCAAAAATGGTAGACCGTAAAATATATACTGTTTATAAGTTAAATGATCGAACCATCTGAATTTCAGGTTTGTTTTTCTCATCGAATAAGTATATACTCCAATATATTAAGTACACATTCATTCCAGCATATCTTAAGAATGAACGTAAACTTAGGACATTTTTAAAGCCCTAAGTGTATGTTCATTCTATACTCAATATGCACTCATTTAAGACACCATCCTTAAAATTGGATGGGAATATTCTAAGTTTTTGGCATCTATAATTTTTCCTTGTATTTTCCTGTTTGCTGTGTGCGTGTGTGTGTTTGTGTGTGTGTATGTGTGTCTGTGTGTATGAGAGAGAGAGTTTATAATTGCTGTTTCTTTTTCTTTTCACTCATTTCTTTGCTTTGAAAATACCACCACCAAATTTTCCAAGATCTACGCCTCGACAACTGTAGTCAGACCCGTTTCCGCCCAAATATAGGAATGTAATAAAAGAGGAAAAATTGTCTTTATTTTATTTAAACATAGGTTATATCTATAAAAATTACACTTAATTTGATCTATTCCTTAAACTTTAACACTTGAAGTAGCACACTGAAACGCCACGAAACATTAATAAACAAAACTCAGTTTAATTCCTTTGCGAAGAGGAGATCGAGAAAGGGACGCAGATCAATGTGATTCCGTCATGCTTTCCAAATTAGAATGAAACAAATCTGGAAGAATCTATCAGTCTGTCCTCATCTCCATCGAGACAGAGCGTCAGTCCGAGCAGGGCGTCGAGTCCAACGGTGATCTTGTCCTTACTCTGCTCGACTTTCATGTCGAGAGTTAACGCCTGCCCCAGAAGAACTACAGTAACACACTTCACGACGCCAAACAAGGGGGATATGCCCTGTATGGTGTGATACTCTTCTAGACGATTTTCCTCAAATGGAAGACCCAGTTCTTGAACGAGGTCCAGGGAGATGAAGCTGCAGTTGGCCCCAGTGTCCACCAAGGCCTCCGTCATCCGGCCGTTGACTTCGCATTCCACGCGGAGGCTGGGACTCATCGCCGACTTCTCGACGCTCGTCGTCTTCAGCTGCATGAGAGGCCGTTCGGGAGAGAGCACGAGGCAACAGCAGTACGGTCTGATGACGTCCATTCCGATGATACAAGGAACGTTCCGGTCCAGCACGACGAAGTACGGCCTCAACGCGACTCCCTGGCAGTAGACGAAGGCTTTCAAGACTCCGAGGACTTTCGGCGCCTCTTGGCCGTCACCGGGCAGGATTACGAGGCTTTCTCGGGTGTCGATTGAAGAGGAGAGTCCACACGCTTGGACGATGCCCTTAGACACCACCGATATGTTAGCCCCAGTGTCGACCAGGAAGTAGAGTGTCCTACTGCCGAGTCTTCCGTGCAGTTTCAGTTGGTTCTGGCGCCGAAAATAACTTATCCGGAGAGAGGTGTCCATCTTTCGAGGAGATGCTTGTCCCGGGAATTATTTTCAGTATATATGATCCTGAGGTAACAGTTGTCTAGTGGAATTGGAAATTTAATCCGAAAGTATTTTTCAATTTCTCGCACAAATATTTATTGATAAATCGTTTTAATAAATATTTTCCATATTCATAAAATGATTAATTAATTAATTAATGGTTTGTGGGTAATTGAAAAATACTTTCAGATGAAATTTCCAGTCTCACTAACCGAGGGTTTATATATATATATATATATATATATATATATATATATATATATATATATATATATATATATATATATATATATATATATATATGTATATACTATATATACTGTGTATATATATGTGTGTGTGTATGTATTTATACTGTACGTATTTATATATATACAGTATATATTCATAAAATACTTTCAGATAATTGGAAATTTTAACTGAAAGTATTTTATGAAATATATATATATATATATATATATATATATATATATGTGTGTGTGTGTGTGTGTGTGTGTGTATATATATATATATATATATATATATATATATATATATATATATATATATATATATATATATATATATATAATAAACCCTCAGGTAGTGAGACTGAAATTTCATCTGAAAGTATTTTTCAGGTACTCACAAACCCATTAATTAATTAATCATTTTATGAATATGTAATATATTTATAAAAAACGATTTATCAATAAATATTTGTGCGAGGAATTGAAAAATACTTTCAGATAAAATTTCCAGTTCCACCAGACAATTGTTACCTCAGGATTAAATATATTGAAAATAATTCCCGGGACAAGCATCTCTTCGAAAGATGAACACCTCTCTCCTTATAAGTTATTTTCGGCGTAAGAACACTGAAGAAAGCCTCGTAACCCTAAACGGTGACCAACAAAAACAAACAGCTAACCAACGAAAGGTGACGAGAGGAGGAAGACTGGATGTCCAGAGAAAACGTTAATTCAGTTTAAGTTAAATAAATAGTGACTCAGGGATAAGTAATTCGTATGAAGTTTGTTCTTGGCCTATTTACTATTTATTAAACAATTAGTCCCCCCCAGTCAGAGACCCAGACCTCCCCCACTCAACTTTACCTATATAAGAGTTAGGCCGGAGGCTAAGCGTTGGAACCTATAAGGTCATTCAACGCCTAAAACTGAGAGAAAATGAGGTTTTATAGATGTAACAGGAGGAAAACCTCCCAGTTGCACGATGAAACAATTGTCAGGAGACAGCGGAGAGTAAGATGGAAGAAAGAGAATGTGAATGGAGGTACAGTAAAAGGAACGAAAAGGGTTGCAGCTAGGGGACGAAGGGATGCTGCAAAGAACCTTGAGTAATGCCTACAGTGCACCGCGTGAAGTGCACTGATGGCACTAACCCCCAAGTTAAGTTTCTCTTTGGGCTTCAGCCTTCCTCTCTCGTCTCCTAAGGCTGGTTTGCGGTCTTTGTATTTAACTTTTTATTTATGAAATTTTAAGCATTTGTATTTTTTTTTTATTTTTTAATAACTGATCTTTTCTTTCTGTATTACCCATTACCTTCTGCTAGTTCTTTCTAATGAGCACCATATTTTTTTGAAGTTTAAATTTCAAGTCAATGGCCCCTGTGGGCTTGTTCTACATGAATAGTATGAGTATTATTTTTATTCATCTGAATAAGAATAATAATAATAATAATAATAATAATAATAATAATAATAATAATAATAATAAAATAACTGTTTTGTATTTTATTTACTTTATGAATTCGCGAGCTTGTAATTCATTCATTATGTAACAGATTTCCAGAAGACGTTATACAGAAATATTACGAAGCTGTGGATTTATGAAATACTGAATTAGGTTGAATTTAAATCTTTTCCCAGGTCCACCCTCTCGCTGGTGAATTCTAATGGACGTATCCTCATCCTGTTTTATAAACATATATATATATATATATATATATATATATATATATATATATATATATATATATATATATCTATAGTATTTTATATATATATATATATATAGCCACAATGCCCTCTTAATATTCTTCGCGCTTTTTTGGATATATTTTAACAAAAAGCGAAGTGTGTTAAGTGGGCATTGTGGGTTATTAGAATTACACATATGTGTATATATATATATATATATATATATATATATATATATGTATGTATATATGTGTTTGTATGTACAATATTGCGCTCTCAGTTGTATAAAGAAAGCTGAAAAGCACTAATGTATATTGCATGTACATTACAATGTCAATTGTAATGAAAAGAGAATCTCTCTCTCTCTCTCTCTCTCTCTCTCTCTCTCTCTCTCTCTCTCTCTCTCTCTCTCTCTCTCTCTCATAGGCAATCACACAAACATGTGCTTATACGCGCGAGCTGTATGTTCGTGTGTACATAAATTCCTGCAGACCAGAAGACCTGAAGTCAATAACCTCCTGGTAAACGCCTCCAGCCATTGGTGGAAAATAAGTAAAATATATAGGAAAATAAACAAAGGAAAATCATTTCACCTTTGTAGGGCAAGCGTAAGAAGGTCTCGGGGGATTCCAACTCGAGCAAATAAATGATTATTGTTTTCTTTTTTCCCCTTCCTATTTTTTTCACGTCCCTTCTCCCAAAAGAAATTATATGTTTGGAAGGAAGTGTTCTCTCTCCAGCAGCCTCAGGTACGACTAATGGTTTCTGCTACCGGAGGGAAAGGAACAGGTGGCGGTGGTCTTAGTTGAGGAGAGGCCGAAGCGATGGTGTGTCCAAAAGGACCCAACACCTGGAGGAAGAAGAGGAAGAAGAGATAGAGGAAGTTTAGAGAAGAATTCAGGAACAGTTTAGGAGACCGAAGCGATGGTGTGTCCTAAAGGACCAGATTTTTGGAGGAAGAAGAGGGAAAGGCGATAGAAGAAATTTAGAGAACGATTCAAAAACAACTTTCTTTATGTTGTTTTTGAATCGTTAAGACTCAAGCGATAGAGCAGACAAGAAAAACATACTGGAAGAAGTGCTGTCATACTAATATCGAATTTGCTTCATTCTTGTTCTCCTCCTGAAGTAAAAATGTTGTTGGTTTTATTCTTTTCTTTTCGTGGAAATTATAATCTCTTCGCGAAGATTTTTCACCCTTTTTCTTTATAAGGCAGTTAAAGGGAAACTTTTAGATATATTTAGAGGTCGGCAAGTAAATAACCTTATTAATAGACAGTTAAAAATATGACAACACACATTACAAGATGATTACGTAATGATATATATATGTGTGTATATATATATGTGTGTGTATATACACACACTTATTTACATACATAGTGCTTTTCTTCTCTCTCTCTCTCTCTCTCTCTCTCTCTCTCTCTCTCTCTCTCTCTCTCTGTGTGTGTGTGTGTGTGTGTGTGAGCAAGTGTCCAGCCTTCACTTGTATTGCTCCTCCTTTACTAGCACATTTCTGAGTGACTCTTCCATTCACCGTCACTTTTGTCTTATTTTTTTAACTTCTACGTAACTAAAGTATTTCCAACTGAGTGCTAACGTGCATTGTGAAGACTAAAGCATATAGAATATCTGGGTTTAAGTATTAACCTGTGTTGTGCCATTGGGCCATGATGTCAGTTCCATGTAGACCACAGAAATTTTATAAGTAAGCAATTGTATACTGTATCGTGTAATATTCTGTAACTCCTTTTATTTATCATCTGCTTTTGAAAACCTCCTTCCAGTAGAAGCAGAAGCTGGAATTTTTCTGGTTAACAGTTACAATGAATCTAGTGTTTTACAATTACAGTATATTGTCAAAGTTATGCAGTATTTAGACAAGGGACATCTCCCATTCCCAACTCTGTCAGTTACAGAAGGTAATTGAGAAGTTTCTAAACAATGAGACTTATTTTACTGTAGTTATGTTACTTGGTGGAAATGGTTATTTTTGTTCTCCGCTCAGGCTGAAATTTTCTGAAATGGTCAAAATTTGCAGAACTTGAGAACTTTCGGTTTGAAATTGCCAAAAAAAAAGCAGAAAAGGACAAAATTGGCCAACATTTGACATACAGACGACTGACAGTGCCAGACACTGGGTAAAGTCAAGATCTTAGCAGCAAGTTCAGTAACTCAGCATTAAAATTATATCACTAACTCGGCACTAAGTTTGAATCCATTTGCGATATATAAAAAAAAAAAAAATCCTTTTCCCATCACCATTTGGGCCATTTGGTCAGCGGAAGTTGGGACAGTTCATGACGTCATTGTTTTGGTTGGGTCAGATACAATAGTCTTAAAGGTCCTTTCCGCGATGTATACGCTTTATATAAGCTTAGTAAACAGCATTCGTTTATTTTTTTAGTTTCTTATGCTTTTTTTTAATAAATGAATGTGTATGTCTTGATACTTTTAATTACATTTAATTTTGACTTTTAAAGCCACTCGTTTAAGAATACGTTGCAGTCTGTTGTAAATTTACATCAGACTTATGGAAAAATATAAAATATATATTGAATTGTAACCTAGATGTATCTTTAATTCACGGCACGCTAGTAGGTTCTTTCAAACAAGCATAAGCATATGCTTTTAGTGAAATAGAAAATAAAAATTCCCAAATGGCAACATTGAACACTCCATGTTTATGCGCAGAAGGAAAGAAAAAAGAAATACCCGTCCTTGTAAAATGGCCACTTAATTGACAGATGTTCCATCGTACTGTTGCCAACATAATCAAGACAAACTACTGTTGATGTGCCAGCCATACATGTATTTAAAAGTGGAAAGCAAAGTTTTCCGGTAAGGTAAAAGTTTCATTACGTTAATTCGTGAGGGGCTTTGTCTGTGAATAGGAACAGAGGCATTTTTAGGGATAGGCCTGTTGTCAGTAACACCAAAGCACAGTTAGCCTAATTTAGGTGAAAATGTTGAAGGTATTTCGGCCCCAGGTAATACTGGACACCGGGAACTTTGGATTCTACATGTAGGTTATGTTATTTCGACTAAACTTGTTTAATTAGGTTAACTGTAATCAAGTCAGTTCGGCCATGTGACATGGCTAGCCTTACCTATGTAGGCTAGCCGGGTAATGTTCGTTTCCGGTCCGAACATCCCTACGCGATTTTTTATTATATCTTTCGAATCTTCCTCAAAAAATATTTAGGTAATTATTTATATATAATTCTCGCAAACTAATAGGCTATTTTGCGAAGACTCCAGCCACCTCTGACGTTATAATTTATAATTTATATTTTTCTGGGTAAAACATCAAGACAGAAAATTTCATCCCAATACGTGACCTTCGCAAATGTTTAATAATAGAAAAAAATAATTAATCATATTACGACTTATAAGGTAAGACAATACCAGCCACCCCCCACCCCCCTCCATAGCTAATAAGGCAAAATTGTAACCAGTAAACCCTGTGTTACATTAGGTTGGTATTTTTAGGTTCTTTTAGTGCCCTATCATTTCCTAGCCATTTTTGTATGAAAAACCCAAAATGGTTTTTCATGCAAAAATGGCTAGAAGGAGTCTTCCGAAATGGCTGGCCGGAGTCTTCCGAAAAATTACCAACTAATATTTATCACAATAAAAAATATACATGTAAATGATTGAAGATTTTTTCTAAGTTTCAATTTTGCAAAATGCACTTGGTGGCATTTGAAGGGACATTTGATTCCCCAGGGGCTAGTACCACTCATGGCGAAATGCATTTGACTCCCAGGGCCTAGGACTAAACACGGCAAAATTGTAGATGAATCGCTGTTTGGACTAGTACTAGCCCTCATGTGGAGTTGGAGTTCGGACGGGAAATGAACTTTTACCGGCTAGCCCTATAAGAGTTGATGGTCACCTTAGTAGTCTGGTTAAACTGTTTTAATAATAACAAGAACATAGCTTATGTATCCTATGGCAGTATATCCTGTAGGGGGATAGTGCCGCCAGTGCACCTCACGTGTTACACTGTAGGCATTTGACTTAAGGTCTTTGCAGCGTCCCTTCGGCCCCTAGCTGCAACTTCTTTCATTCCTTTTACTGTACCTCCGTTCATATTCTCTTTCTTCCATCTGACCTCCCACCCTCTCTAACAATTGTTTCAAAGTGCAACCCCCCCATAGCGGGATAGTGCCGACAGTGCACCTCATGCAGTGCACTATAGGCATTACTTAAGGTTCTTTGCAGCATGCCTTCGGCTCCTAGCTGCAACCCCTTTCGTTCCTTTTACTCTACCTCCTTTCATATTCTTTTTTTCCATCTTATTTTCCACCATCTCCTAACAATTTGAATATTCACAGTTCAACTGCTAGGTTTTCCCCCTATTACACCTTTCACACGTTTTTTACTGTCAATTTCAGTTTCAGCGCTGAATGGCCTCATAGCTCCCAGTGCTTGGCCTTTGGCCTAAATTCTAGATTCAATTCAATGCAATTCAAAGTGCAACCGTGAGGTTTTCCTCCTGTCACACCTTTCAAACCTTACTGTCATTTCCCTTTCAGCACTGAATGACCTCATAGGTCCCAGCTCATGACCTTTGGCCTAAATTCTATATTCTGTTCTATTCTATTCTGTGGCAGTATAAAGTGGGCTGCCATTGAGCACTGGGCTTTGGCAAAGGTCAGTACTGTTTTGGATAATAGTGTGTCAAGATAACTTGAGCTGAACACCATCATATTAGGGTTAGTTTTATAATAAACTATAGGTCTCATCTTAGGTACCTTGAGCTGAACACCATCCTATTAGGGTTAGTTTTATAATAAACGATAGGTCTCATCTTAGGTAGCTGGACTGACATAGTCTAGGTAGGCTAGTAGGGGCCAGCTGTGACATGCCTCTCCCCCAGTTTGAGAAGCAGTTTTTACTTTAATACCGGTTCTCAGTATTGGAATTTTTTTTTTTATATTGTCAAGGCTGTCAAAAGTCTATGGCAAATATACTATTATGAAGATATTTAATAACAAGAAATGTTATCATCTTGGACTGTTTCAAAGTTATTTGTTTGTGTTTTGACTTTCATTTGAGGGGGGCCCAAGATCAGGTTTTTTTTTTTTTTTTTTTTTTTTTTCCTGGTGCATTGTGGATAAGGATGGGTAGCATAGCCCATTTTCAGTGTCATGTTAATTTTGTTAGGAAATGTGGGTGTAGGATGAACCATGAGTTTCACCAATTTAATGGGTCTTTGGAGTTTAAGCATTGTTTGAAAATCCAGCTTCAGTTCTGTCTTGGTTCCTTTGGTGAAATACATTGATGCAATCTAACATCCCCATGATACTTCTACAAATTCTGTTTCTGATCAAGTTAAGATATATTGAACATTTTCAAAGTGACACCACACACTGGGTAAGTGAGACTTAGTGTCCCTGGTTTGGTCAGGGAGTCCAGACAGCCAATTAAGGCCCTGACATCCTAGTTTAGCTAAGGTTAGGTGTTGTCATGGTAGGACCCAACCTAATTCATTTAATTTACAGTGCCTTAGGCCAGGCTAGGTGGAGGTCCATGGGGCAAAGTGCCCCCACCCTATATCAGGGCCACAGAAGGACAATACATCCTAATTTAGGTTTGGTATGTTGTTAGGTGCAAACATATTTATTTTAATTTAAAGTGCCATAGGCTACATTAGGTTATAAGACATCCTTCTATTTCACATGCATTGTTTTCTCCTACACCCAAAATCTCAGGTTTCTACTTATGGTCCACCATAATTGTAGGGTATTTTTGGGGGAAGGGGCGAGCATCTGTAAGTCAACTAATTTGCTACCAAAATTGAGTGTCAGAAACATTCAAATCTCACATTCTTAAAGGGGAATCATGTTTTCAATCCCAGATTATAATTATAGCTTGATGTAGGCTGTAAAAAATTTTCAGTAGTGGTAGTTATAAAAGCTGTGTACAAGGGCATATCTTTGGTGCAGTATGACAGTGAAGTATATTTCCAGCAGCCAGGTATGGAAATAGCCTTGGTTTTTAATTTTCTGTAAAAGAAAACTATTGAGATGGCGTTGTCTGTCCATCCACATTTTTTCTGTCCACCCTCAGATCTTAAAAACTACTAAGGCTAGAGGGCAGCAAATTGGTATATTGATTATCCACCCTCCAATCATCAAACAAACCAAATTGCAGCCCTCTAGCCTCAATAGTTTTTATTTTATTTAAGGTTAAAATTAGCCATGATCGTGCATCTGGCACCGCCGAGTCCAGTTCCGGAGGCATTGCCAACACACCTTCACTTGACCGCATCTGGGGAGCAGCTGAGTGCTGCCCAGTCATAGCTGAGAGTTTTGTACCACAGCACATCAAGAGCTTCATACAGCATCATACACTGTACAGAAAACTTAATTGTGCCAAAGTAACTTCTGCACATATTTTACTTGTTTTAATAAGCAAAAGTTTTTGCATTGTAAAACTTGTAAATATATGGGTACTGTACTCTTAAATTATGCTAATTAGCCAGGAAAAAGGTTAGGTAATATTGTTTTCAAATTACGTCATGTGCTTATCCAGTCAATTAACTGTGTATCATACTGAAGGCTGTTTGCATCATCCCTTGTGATGCCCCACCTGTGTCACTGTCAGTCAGATACTTATATCATTTGTTCCTTTTGGCTTCCTGTCACTTATGAGCTGCCCAGCTGCTCTAGTTTTACTATGCTCTTATTCCCAATTTCCATTACATAACATATTCTTTGGATAAGCCCAATGAGAGTCTCGGAATGTGACCATAGTCTCGTTAAACTATTTTGGTGACTGATGAATAGTTGCTTGCTTAGGATTTATTTTTAGATTACAAAATGAACTCAAATCTGCATTCAGGTGTTTATTTTGAAGGTTGCTCTGGTTTAGTAAAAGTTTCTATTGTACTTTTTGCATTTCAGGTACATGTACATGCTGTGGCAGCATATTTGACTGTGTAAGATCCTAGATGAATGGAGTCCAAACTATTTGTTCATGTCTGTTCCCCATTCTAAAGTTTAAGGAAATATGCCCATGTTGACAAAATTTACAGCTGTTACAATGTGAGTATGGTAAATTTGCCTTGAAGTGTACATGGCTTCCAAAAAATCAGCAGTATGAGAAGTCTTGGTAGCAAATGGAGGCAAAACTTTTTTTTTATTTTTTTTTTTTTTTACTGAAATTGGATTTTGTGCATGTCATATGCAAGTTTGGCAGAAAATATTAGTTTCAACAAGCATGTTACGGATGTAAGCTGGAACCATTCCTCTAAGTTTGCAATAGGGTACTGTTTCCAGAAATTTAAGGTCTTGTCATTCACCTCTGGATTAACTTCAACTTTATTTTCCAAATCCATATGGCAAAAAGTTTTCATATTTCAAATCAATAAATGTTTGCAGTACAAGTTACTAGGGATAAGCCTTTAAAATTAAATTTGAAAACTATTAAAGGTAAAAAGGACAAGTACAGTACAATACATGAGGCTAAGTGTTACTGGCATGTAGTTTTAATGTGTTGTGTGTGATTGTGAAGTTATTCCCATGTGTACACTTCATGACAAGAAATCTGCTGCTATTATAGTGCACATTCTTCACAAGTGATAAGTTTACTCTATAGTCAGATACAGTACATTATCGGAAGGAGCTCTGGCTCAGTTAAAACATAAAAATAGTGGTGTTTTAGCAGGCCCTTACACTTTAAGTGGAGGGATAATGATAGTTTGGGGTGGAAAACTAGACCAAAGAAAAATTACCATTGTTGTTAAAAGTTGATGGTTTTGAATGTAGTTAGTACTAGATTGCTAATACCTTTCATATGTATGGTTGTCATTTGTCCGTGATAATTTCTTGAAGGCCTTACAGCAATAGTTAATGCACAAGCTGTTTGTATACAATATTCTGTTGTTTTTCTGGTTTTATAGCCCTCTTTAAGGTACAGCAATTCCCCCATGTATGTAAGGTATGTTACCCTGTGTGGCCTTGGGCCATTCCATCATTTTCAGTTGACCCAATTCTCAAATTTTTAAAAAACTCTAATTTTATATAAGTAACTTACTAAGTAATTACATAGCTAACAGTCTCTATTAATCATCAGCTAAAATTTTGAAATTCGTGGTAGCGATTCCTTTGTTTTGTTTTCTGTTCTCCAGTTCCAGATCTGCAAGCACTGGCAACGGATGCCATGCTTCTTGATTGGTCCAACAAGTTCCTGTGTGCCTTCCCCCCCTCCCCCTTCGGGATGATAAGGGATGTGTTGAACAAGTTCCGCTCCATTTTTCCCAGAATAGTTGAAGTCTGGCACCCACTGGAGCACGGAGGACTAGGTCTTCATTTTCTTGATGAGGGTCTCGATGCGGACTTCTTAACTGCTCACAACGCAAAGCCAATATTGGAACGTGGTTTGGAAGATCTTGTTCTCCCGCCACGAAAGGGATGAGACTGTAGAGGAGAGGCCGACTTCCCACTAAACGAAGGAGAGACCGACTTCCCACTAAACGAAGGAGGGCCCTTAGGATGTCTCGCTGACTTAGACAGGAAGTCCTGGGTCAAATTTTTGTGTAGATGAGACAATGTCATTAACAGTTGTGGGAACAGAAAATCCTTCACCAAGGGGGAGAAAAAAGGAGAGCAGACTTCTGTGCTGTAGTCACTCCTTTGGTGGTATATGAACACCATAACACACTTTTTTAAAACACCCAACGTAAAAAGAGAGGCTAGTTCCCTAGAACTACCTCCAACGCCTTTATCAGCACGAGAGAACACCCAGAGCGTCCGAGAAAAAGTCCTCGGGGAGAGAGGAACAGTCCTGTATTTTCCATGCCAAGGCACCCACCGACCAAGCTAAGAATCTTATTACTTCGAACACCTTGAAGAGGTTTCGAAGATGATCAATCTCTGCTGAAGAAAACATCACTTTAGCTGATGAAAAAGCTGATCTGCAAGAGGAATCAGTCAAGCCAGAGAAGTCCCCCCTGGGAGGAGGCAGCAGCTCCCAGGGAAGGAGCTTCTCCAGTGGCATAGGAAGAATACCTTATATGCGAAAGACGGGCAGGAGGAAAGCTAAAAGAAGCCTTTCCTTGCTCTCTCTTGACCGTGAGCCAAGCATCTACTCCGCTGAGTGCCTTCCCAGCAGAAGTAGAGAGCACCATCTTGGGCAGCCTGGAGTGTTCTGCAGGTTGGTTACTCATCAAGAAGGTGGATGCCGGAGAAGATGGGGCTGCTGGTGAGAAAAAGGCAGGGAAACTCCATAGTAAAAAACAAAGGAGCGCCTCATATGCAGGAGTCGAATCCTCTTCCACATCCTTATTTGACTCCTCTTCATCGGACGACACTGGAGAATGAGGTACATCTGCAGCTAGCTTAGCAGCAGAAGGAGGCTCTTTCAAAAAACCTAAAATGTCATCTAACCTCTGCTGGATGGGAGCCAAAGCTGGGTCCATTACTGAAAAAAAAAAGTCTGAAGTCCAGGGTTTGGAGCCGACAAGACGAGTTGGTGCCTAGCACTTAGAGGAGAGAATTACACTCTCAGGCACTAATGGGCGCTCAGAAATCTCCGAAAGAACAGGCGCTAATGGGCTCTCAGAAGCTACTTGGGCATTGGGAAGTCACTGGGCACTTAGGCGCTACTGGGCACTCTGACGTTACCAACACGTCAGGCGCTAATGGGCACTCAGACACTGTAGCATCCATAGGTGATGCAGAATGGTTGCATCTATGCACCGAAGACGAGCGCTTAGGCACCAAAACTTGTCGTTTTGAATCTGTGCAAACTAGAGGAAAATGTTTGGGACTGTCCCAAAAGCTGCATGAAGGCTCCTCGAGCGTCGTAGCGCGAGACTTCTTACTGGGCACCTGAAGGGTGCGGGATACATCCATTGCTGGCCTTTTCAATGGCCTAGATTTATCACTCTTGCGCCATTGGCGCCTGGCATCAGGGCTAGGTGCCTCTGAACTTGAAGAAAGACGATGCACCTCCAAAAAGACACCTTTCCAATGGCTGTCTCTTGTGCCCTGGGACTTTGCAACAGGGGCAGCTGAGGGGCTGACTACCAATTGGCAGACCCCACCGACCTCCCTTGGTCTTCTGGTATGGCTTCTCCCAGGCTCAGGGGAGTGTGCCAGGGACCTTTTCCTAGGAGAGGCGGCAGGATGGGCAGCTAGCTCCTCCACTAACACTCACTTGCACTGGAAACACCACCTTATTAACTTCATCCATTAGGACCCGAATCAAAGACCCCAATTGGGCCATAGAATTCACAGCTCAAACTTACGGTCAAATCTTGACTCTAGGTTGGCATTGGCATTGGGGTCAGAAGTGTGGGAGCTGGGTGAAGGATCAGGTGGTACAGCAGGAGAATTGGGAATAGGGGATAATACAGAAGCAGAAATAATAGGTACATCATTAGTGACAAAAGACCCAGCAGATTCCTGGCTAACTATGTCCTTATTGTCATTCATAAGAGATGCCTTTCTCTTCCTATCCCTCTCTAACGTAGATAGATGAGAACTTAAAGTTTTCCACTGTTTAGGGTCCCAAACTCTGCATTCCTCAGATGTTAAAGTTAAAGAACAAACTTGACCCCTGCAATCAGTGCAAATGGTATGAGAGTTATATTTCGCTGAAGTTAACCTCGTATTGCGGCCTTTGCTGCAATAACGAGTGGAAGACGTACTTGCATCAGACACCATCAGACAAGTCGGCAACCAAAAGACAAAGTACAGTGAGGAAAAAATTGTCAAATATTGAAAGAACTAAGGTCTTAAGAAAAAACATAACTCAAAATAATTACCAAAAGGCTGTCAAGTAAATACGTCATACGCAATGGGATAACAGTGAGTTACCTACAAATTTCTACCATACAAGCATCCTCATTGCCTAAGACCTCAGTTTGGTTGAGAAACTAGAGGTTACCTTGTTACCTGTAGCTTTTTATGGAATTTTAGAATTGGCAGCAGCCTTTAGTATAACCAGACACATGTGTGACCTAGTACACCTTTTAAGCATTGGCAGCAGCCTTTAACATAAACAAACACGTGTGACCTAGTACTCCTTTAAGCATTGCCATTCATGTATTTGTTTCCTGAGTTTTGTTGGTGTCTCGAGCAGTGCTAATGCTAAGGAAATTATTCTTCTTTATTACTTTACAAAAGACACAATGTTTATTTCCCATAGACTGCCTAAACTGTATAGATCATCTGTAATAGAAAACAAAGTAAGGTTTAGTATCAAGTAAAGATGAAGAAATGTAGTTAAATGTCTGTATATATTCTTTTAAGTTTTAGAAATGTGATGTCATTCATGGCTATTCCCTCTTAGGGAGGAATGAAACTGGCATTATAAACAAAACTGAGAATGAGAACAGTGGGGCCATTATACTCACTCTGAGAAAAAATGATGCTGAATTCTCTCTTCCATTATCTAACTACTGTATTCTTTTTTGGTTTAGGTAGAAGAGTAACAAGATGGTTTGGGTATTATATGAATGGAGATTGGTTGAACCTTTTATTACAGTATTTGGTGTTAGAGATGTCTTCATACTAATCTTGCCTTAAGTGATTAATATTCAAATAGGTATTAGCAGAAAATGTAAAGTTCAGGTCAGAACATGAGTTACTTAAGGAAGACAATTTTTGGTAATTATTTTGTTTTATGGAGTTGTCCAAATTACAACAATGAATTTATAGGTGTCATTTCTGTCATTACAGGTTACATGAAGACTCCAGTATGCTGTACAGGTTATATGAAGAATCCAGCATGCTGCACTGTTCATTATTGTCATCAGCGACTTTGAAGTTACCGTCTGTGGCTCATTAATGCATAGAACAAAAATTGATTGATAAATGACTTGTGCATTAGGCTATGGATTGAATTTTGCTTTGTCTTCCAGTGCAGTGAACTTTATGAAAACAACTAAAGGGCTATGCTGCTTGGAGAAGTAAAGGGACATTGCTTATTTGTTGTACAAATGCGCCACAAGCACACATTGTTCTCTTACGCTAAGAGATTGAATCCAAAGCTTTCCTTAAAATCAGGTGGTCGCTATTGTAGTACATAAAGTATTTTAGCAAGACCATTGTGTCACATTGCTAGACTCATCAGCCTTTGTTCTTGAATAAGAATTGTAAAAGGAACAAAGTAGTCAGAGAAGTTAGACAGCTAAGTGGGAAGAGTCCAGAGTGAACTGATAAGTACAAGGCATCTGGGGCTGAAAAGATGCCAAAGAGAATCTGTTATGCAGTGTGGCCAGTTCTAAACCTGCAGTTGGGATTTACTTCAGATCATTTCTAAGATCACAAGTTTGTGTATCCTATAAATGTTTACTTTGGGATAATTTCCACATTGTCGGTATTTTACACATCATCTGTCACATTTTTACATCAGGTTTTCTTCAGGAGGTTAGATGTCAGAAGAGTTTTCTCCATTTTTTAATACTTTGTGCATTGGCTGCCTAAATTGCCCTGTTGTTTTGTCTTCTGTCTCCCATCTTGCAGAAGGTGGTCCTAACATAAGACCACTTTCCCTGATTCAGCTGTTAACACCAGGTCATCTACTTAAAAGAACTCCTGGGGCCTCCCTTGCTTCATTTCTCTGAATTCACATACTATATGACTATGATTAATGATGATGGGATCTGTGATGGACACCAACATTTACCTCAAATGTCTGCCACAATATTTACCTATATCTTCAGATGATAAAGTATCATTGCCAACTTAATGAGTCTTTCTTGTGCCCCTTGCCTTTTGAAATGCCCCATCTGATGCTTTCTTTAGAGGTACTAATAACTGCATGATTCTTCAAATGGAGTTGTTAATTTTAACAGGTGGCCACCACCACCCCCCTTACATTAGTTCAATGCCTCAGCCGCCCTCCTTTTCTGTATTTTGCTTAGTACAGTAAGGAGTTGCATGAACCCTTACACATAACTGGTGTAATCTCTCTCTCTCTCTCTCTCTCTCTCTCTCTCTCTCTCTCTCTCTCTTACTAAACCAATGTTATTAAAAGGAAATTCTGTTAATTTTAGGCAGACACTAAGTTTTGTCATTCATTTAGCCTGCTTTCAGTATTTTGGTTGTGTTTTTGATATATACATAGTATAAACTGGTGGGCACATTATTTACACTGTATAATGGTTATACATTATATTCACCCCCCCCCCCTTTGTCTCCTTTCATGGTTGTAGTATATCTAACCTCAGGTGGTCTTGTGAGTAGCCTCTTTTAATTGCTAACATAGAACAGATGTGGCACTTTACTAGACAGTGTACAAGTTAGCCCCTTCTTAATGGCGTAATCCATGCTGTACTTTTTGTTTCTGAAATTTCTTCTTTTATAGCCAGTTTATTTTTATCTTTAGTTCCTCATCAGTTCTGAGATATAAATTCAGATACAGTATATGTTTTTTTATGAACTTTCCTAGTCCTGAGTTAGTCAGATTTTCATACCAGCTTCATACCAACCTCTTCCTCGCACATCCATCTTGTCTAAATAATGTAAAGCAGCCTCATCATTACATACATTACAGACTATGCTCCAAGTTTATGTACAGTATGAAGAGAGTTCCCATGCAATGTATAGTACACTGCCTACTGCAATTAAGCCATTCTGGATCTCTCTCTCTCTCTCTCTCTCTCTCTCTCTCTCTCTCTCTGATCTATCTCTCTCATTCTGATCAAATCAAATTCATGAATTGCTGAATTATCACTTATGTTTGTCATTTCCACAGTCCAAGTGCTTATATTCCTGTATGTTTAGAGACCATACTGTCACATTAATCCTTGGAATGCTAAATACAGATATTGTATGTTCATCTTGCTTTTTCAAATATTTTAAAAAGTTTAAAATATTTTCACACTGGCATTAGTCACCTTGCTTAACCAATCATCCTCTGTAACATAGACAGTTTCTCTTCATATCTGTGTAGGTAATTTTGTTTCCTGTTTGTCCTTTCAGGCTGCTTGCTTTTATAAAATGTTCATGGCTCCTGTTAATTCTTCCTGAACTTTAGGCCTCCTTTTTGGCTTTTGTTAGCAACATTACATTTTTTGGGGCCATTTATGCTTTGCATTACATTGCAGATCTCGAGTTGCTGCTGACTTAGTTCTGTTACTGCTCGTTGGACTTTTCAGCTTATTCTTTATTTTCTCAACTTTCAACTTTTTCATCTGTCCTGTAACTTCTCTATCATCCTCCATCAATCTCTTGTGTTAGACTCTTTCATCCTGCTTTACCATATTAACAATTCTTTTGACTATACACGTACGTAATTAGCCTCTTCCATTGAATTTTGGATTATGGGTCTCAGCTTCTTTGATATTTTTCTATCTTGATTATCTCATTCAACCTGAAATCTTCACACTTCATGAATATTTGACCCTGAATAGATCTGTAATCTGCTTTGTAACTCCATTATTTCTCTTATGAAAAGAAGTCTTTCACTAAATCGTATGCCTCCAACATTATCTGTAATCTTCATTCCATTCACAGTGCTTTTCCTGAATGGGTAAGCTCCTTCCTAGTAAGATGAGTTTTTTAACTTCATTCTCATTACTCTATCCATTAACTTCACAGTGCATTGTGTCTCCAACACTACCACAAGTTCCTCCATCCAACATTAATGAGATGACTATTCCCAGTTCAGCTTTTTTTCATCATCATCATCATCATTGTCACCACCAGCGCTGCATGACCCAAAGGGCCTCTGTGAAATTCTGCCACTTGTCTTCATGTGCTTTGGGTTCCACAAATTTACATTTATCTCCAGCCTCCAGTCACCAAATAGGGCTGGGGTCTTGAAACTTTTGGTGCCCGAGACCAGCCGACACTATCATACAGTGCTCCCAGGGACTGTGCAAAGGACATGTCCAAGCCATATCCATTTCCTTTTCATCATTTAATCTACATACTATGGAACTCCAATAATTTTCATGTCATTTCTAACTATCTTGCTATCTTACTCCGATTATTCTTCATAAAGCTTCTTTCTCTAAACAGCAAAATTTTTTCCAGTGGTCAGATTGTACTAGTCTAGTGTACCCTTTGCACCAGCAAATTTTATTTTTCTCATCTTTATTTTCCTGCCCATAACGTGATAAATTTTTATCACACCAGTCTGGAAGTATAACCTGTCATCAAACTTCAATCTTCATTTCACCCTCTCTCACTTTTATGGTCAAATCATCTGCATCAAGTTGGCGCTCTTATTTTCTTTGGAGCGTACATCACTTTCACGAGTAGGTTGGCTTTGGTGCTCCTTAATTATACAATGTGTATTTACCCCTACCCCAGACCAGTTGCAAGTTTCTCTGACTTTTGTACATTCACTTGCTATTTTGAGATATTCCCTTCTGCCTTAGGCACAAATACACAATTACTCTTTGACAAAGACCTGTAGAGGATTAGTCAGTCCCACATGAAGCCGAATTAGAAAAGCAAACATATTACTACGTGTTCCCTCTTTTTGTTTTTTTGTCTGGCAATAAATTAGTTTATCTTCTCTCTGACTACAAACTTTCTTCAGTATTGATTGCTGCAAAGGAACTAGGTACTGGTGTGTACAGCTGAGTAATGTTGACTTGTCTTCCAGACAAAAGCCTCCAAGAACTTTCAACTTTTACGTAGTGGCTTGAATTGATGGCCTCCATTATACAGCCAGGGATTTCGAACTATGGTTCTGTGCATGGTCATTTAGAATACTCTTTACTTCAGCAACCGACATCCATTCTCATTCTTAGTGTTATGCATTAAGGTACTGTATTTATCTTGCATTTTGAAGAGCATCAAGGTAGTTGGTCAGTTAGAGTGGGTGTTGCTCGAGTAGATTCCAAAAGTTTTTTACTCGCTACAAATTAAGTTTTGAACTAGTCTCCATAATACCATTGATTTTGATTCTCACCAAGTACCCGAGTGACTGTAAAGCTAGTTTGAAGTGCACAGTCATAATTTATTAACTTTTAAACTGGTTTGAAGTGCAATGTTCTAATTTTTTAAGTTTGTTTTTGAAGTGTTTTGGTGAATTTTATTTTCCGTCTCATGCTCCCTTAGTTTTGCATTGTTTAGAACATGGACATTGTTTCATCAAAACTTGCTGTTCAAGTCCTTGGCATTTTAGTGTAATGCCTAAGAATTGTGAGATTGTGAACAGTGGTAATGAGAATCAAATACACTTTACAGATTTTAACTAGGGATGTGCAGGACTGTGTTGGTGTTGTACTATGGTGAGCACAGTTTTTTCATTGGTTATATGGTTCCTAGTCCAAAAATTTATAGGGACTCCATGACTGCAGAAAGCAGCAGAGAACAAGAGGTCCACTTAACTAGACTGGTTTTATTGTCTGATCTTGTCCCTCAATTATACATAGCATGTACAAGCACACATCTCTGTATCTGAATGTAGCAGTAGTGTGTTCAATATTCAGGGGTTCTTCCACAGCTATGTATAGCCATGGACATTGCTTGTGATGTTGCCTTGAGGATTTGCATCATAGGTCTAGTCACTAAGAAAGATTCGTCTTCCTTTTCGTATGATGGTAGGCATTGTTTTGGATGAGTGGCCTGTGTTCCCCACCGACTTGCTAAACATGTAATTGGTAGACTGGAGAAGGTGTCTTAACCAGCAAAGGCCCATTTTATGTGAAAGTAGTTTTGAAAATGTAGGCAGGTGTCTTCCATGTCAAGGGCTACAATTTAGCCCCACCTTTTTGGTAATCTTCCTTTTCTTGGAGATGTTTCCCTCTGATAGAATTAAGTTTCTGTACCATAAGTTCAGTATTTAAGAGTTTAAAGCTCTTTGGCATGTCTTCAGTAGGTTTTAAGGCTTGCTGCAGAGAGACAGCTGTGCAGATACTTTAGCTGTCCTGTTTACTGCTGAGGTGTGTCTTAGTGTTCGGATTATGTTCGATAGGTCAAGAAAAATATATTGACTCCAAGCAAGTGCTTTATCTAGCCTAAACACAGTGCTGTTGAGTGTAAGACAGTTCAGGATGTTTTTGCATTGTCATTCCAACAAAACCACCACCTTGGCACTCTTTACTTGAAGACTTTGTTCATACAACATGCTTGTGATACAGAGCTAGTCATGTCCCTGCAGGTCTTGCCTACAATATTGGCAGGTTAGGTGATAATGGTGGAACCAGCAGGTACCCCCCACCCAAACTTTACTGCATATGCTGGTTCCAGTTTGTCCCAGTACTTGATATTTTAGTCTGAAATTACATGATTTATGCATTCAAGGCAGGTACCACTTCTTATGTTAGATTAGATTAGGTTATGAACAGAATGTTACTTACCTTGTTTGCAGGTCTTCTCAGCATCTCAAATCTTGATGTGTTTTTCTGTCATTGATGGCCTTTGCCGGGAGTCAACAGAACATCTCCCTCACCCCTGGAGGAAGCAGCAGGCATTGTAAAGGGTTTTATTTTTACCAGGGGTGGGCCTCTTCCCTCTACAGCATCATACTGCTCCTATTGTGTGATGGTACTCCTAAAATGCTCCAGCAAGGTACAGACTTTCATGAGCTTTCTTTTTATTTTTGCTTTTTGAAGGCCTCTCTGACACACTTTTCTGCTCAGCATCCCTGTCTTCTAGTGATTTGATGATAAAGGCATTGCTTCCAAATCCAAGGGCTGGTGGCAGGTTGGCAAGGACATAACCAAAATTATGGTGAAGCAAACTAAGCCCCACACTATAAGAACAAGTTTTCAATCCAAACAGCTTTACCTTGGTTAGGTGGCCCCAAATCTTAGAATGCAGAGATTCATTCTTATTTTGTGTTTCAGCTCTTGTGCATCTTTTCAGTAACTCGGAGTTTCATAGTTCTCTGTATACTGTACATGCATAACCAACCCTCAAGAGATGCTTGTCAGGAATCTGGAACCTTACTTTCATCGTATTGTGAGATGGACAGTTCCCTCCCTTTGCTAAGGCTTTATTATAAAAGCACCAAGACTTTACACCTTTGGGACATTAAAAGTGCCTTGGGTCTTCATCAACACTTGAACAATGGAGGAAACAAGAGATGATGTCCTTCTGTAAAGTCTGCAAATCCTTTCCCTCGTTCCTTTTTATACTCACTGAATACATGGCAGCCATATACTCGATCACTTTTTGGGTCAGCTGGTGTTTCCCACTAAGCAACTTTTCCATCCTTTTTTTCACTTTCACGGTTTCATTTACTAAGGCCATCAAATGTCTATACACTCTTTTTGTCACATTGTTTACACATTCTTCCTTTATAACTGACTTATTTCCATACAGTCCTTGTCTGTCATTAAGTTTTATCACCGCATTGTATGCAGATGAATTGCCATCCCCTACAAATGTTACATACCTCAGCTTCAACTTATCTATTGACCTACTCCAAATTCTTTTTGGTCCCTCTGCCTCCATCCCAGCTGATGTGCCATCATAATTTTTATTGCATAAATCCTTATGCTTAGCTATTTTAGTTTCATACTCAAAACTAGTCTTTCCCAACTTACTTTTCTCTTTTTTCAACTGACCACACCCCTGGTAGTAATTAAACATCAAATTGTAATCTAAAACAAAACCTGCCCAAATACAAATAACACTTGTATACCCTATGTATGAATGTTGCCCTTTAGTGGACCAGCTACCATCAAACAACACTTCTACTGTAAGGGCAACAAATCACGCCTCTCTTTCCTTGTGTTTCTCTTTTCAGATGTACTTTAATCAAATCATGTATTTACCTGTCTTTATTTCAGGTTCTTTGTGTACCTCATCTTATGCATCATTGTACGGCCTTTCTGCCGATATGTATATCTACCTTTTATATGCCATGTAACAGATGTTATACGTATTTTTATACTTGCCAGAAAACACAAATCGTGTATGGACACAGGGGGGCCCTTGGGTCACCCGCTACCTTTCCGTCTGCTTTTTGTCTTATAAACGCCTGTCAAGAATATCAAAGAATCAGTCTTTCACTCCTGACTTTTCTTGAAGCCTCACACTGGTGACCCTGGGTCAGGGACAGGTAGCGCAGTTTTGGCCCAGCTGTTAACAGACTAACTACAGCCGCGCCCTACCATCAGAAAGCCTTTAGCGGACTAACTACGGCGTAAAGTTTAGGCCTCTGATGGCACCCTACCTGGCGGAAACCGTGCCATTAACGGACTAAATACGCCATACCCAAAAGGGCACGTTTTGGCACTTCGTTCAACCTCTCGAACAAATCAGCACCATTAACGGACTCAATACAACGCATTTTCCCACGTTTTGGTGTGAGAAGGGAGAAGTCAAGATGTCAGAAGTAGAACCTCAATGCAGACCTGCGAGCATCATCTGTACGGCGCTCTCACCAACAAAGCCAGACACGGTCAAACTTCCCCCTTTCTCGCGCCAAAACACTGCATCATGGTTCCAGCACGCAGACGTGCATTTTCGCATGGTGGGCATCTCAGACGATGCTACAAAATCAGACATAGTCATGACGGCGCTCCCAGAAGAAGTATTCAATTGAATCTCCCCCTGGCTAGACGCGCAACCAGACAAATTCACATACACAGACTTAAAAAACAAACTGCTGAATTCATACTCCATGCCCGCGTCCGAGAGAGCGCAGCGCGCATTCGACCTATTATCCCAGCCCCTCGGAGATGCATCACCCAGGGAGGCCTGGGACCAGCTGTGAGGGTTAGTAACATTCCCAGGTCGCGACGAGAACGAGAGGAAAAGAACAATTGACCCGACAAAAGCAATCTTCCTTCGGCACCACCTGCTGGAAGTTTGTCGCCAGATAAGGGATGCAGAGAACCTGGACATGGATGCTTCAATCGACGACGCCCAGAAACTATATGAGGCCACCAAGGCCTCGCCACTGCCCTGGGAGCCTGCAACCTGTCGGAGGAAGACAGTGACGAAGACGGAGACATCAACACCGTTTATAAGAAGAGACTGCCATTCAGAGAGCACAAGACATGGCCAAGCCCAGCGTGGTGTTTCTACCATAGAAAGTTCGGGACCAACGCCAGAACCTGCAGGCCTCCGTGTTCTTTCACAAAAACGACAAAGGCAGCCACAAGTAACAGCTGTGGCTACGAAACCCAACTCCCCCTGCCCAGCAGGGTTTTTCATCACAGACGAGATCTCCAAACGCCGCCTGCTGGTTGATACGGGGGCAATGCAGTTGGTTTTCCCGCCATCCAGGGAAGGTTTAGAAAAAATACCTGACTCACTACCATCCCTCATAGCAGCAAATGGAACTCCCATCTGCACTTATGGCACAACGCCCCGGGCTATCTCAATCCTGGGGCGCAGATACCACTGGCCTTTCGTCAAGCGGATGTTAAGTTCCCTCTGCTGGACGCGGATTTCCTAGGGCACCATGGACTTTTAGTCGACGTCGCCAAACAACGCCTCCTCAACACAGGGACGTGCCATTCCCATCAGCTCTCCACCGGACCCGGGATGCCCTCCATCTGCTCCACAGCCCCCAACAGCTACACATCCCTCCTACAAGAGTTCCCGGATGTACTCAAACCAGAACTACGCCAGTCACCTAGGGCTTCAGCAAAGCACGGCATCTTCCACAACGGTCCCACCAACCCATACCAAGTTCCGACATCTGTCCCCCCAGAAGTTACAAGACACCAAACAGGCTTTCGCAGAAATGGAACACATGGGCATCTGGAAAAAGGCATCAAGCCCGTGGGCATCCCCTCTCCACATGGTAAAGAAATCCGATGGTTCATGGAGGCCCTGCGGGGACTATCGGTGCCTGAATTTGGTAACAACACCAGACCACTACCCCCTCCCTAACATGCAAGACCTGACAGGCACCCTCCATGGAGCCAAAATTTTCTCCAAGATGGATCTACTGAAGTTGTACTTCCAAGTCCCTGTACATCCCGACAACGTCCCAAAGACCGCCATCATCACGCCCTTTGGGAGCTACACATTTTCCTATTCCACTTTCAGTCTCTGGAATGCAGGCGCCACTTTCGAGCGCCTGATGGGTACCATCTTGGGAGATCTGTCCTTCTGCATCTGTTACATCAACAACACCCTCATTTTTTCCAGGTCCCCATAGGAACATCTTCACCATGTCCGCACTGTTGTGAAACGCCTGCAGGACAGCAGATTAGTTGTCAGGTTCAACAAGTGCATCTTTGGGAAAGAGAAATAGACTTCCTGGGCCACAAGATTTCCCCAACAGGAGTGCGCCCCACGGCCTCTAAAGTAAAAGCTATAGAAAATTTCCCGGAACCAGAAACCATCAAGGTCCTTCAAGAGTTTCTTGGGATGATAAACTACTACCGGAGCTTCATCCCAACATCATCTACCCCTGACGTCAATCCTGAAGGGGAAACCAAAAACACTAACATGGGAAGTTCCGCAGCAGCAGGCATTCATCCAGACGAAAAGGGCCCTCTCCAGTGCCACCACCTTAACTCACCACAACCCCGCCACTGCCCTCAGATTGACAACGGACGCCAGCAACATCGCCTGCAGTGCAGTACTCGAGCAACTGGTGAATGGCACGCCCCAGGCCTTGGCCTTCTTCAGCCACAAGTTTTCGCCAGCGGAGACCCGCTACAGTGCCTTCGACAGAGAGCTGCTGGCTATCTACCAGGCTGTGAAGCACTTCAAGTACCTGCTGGAGGGAACCGAATTCACAATCCTAACAGACTACAAACCCTTGGGTCAGGCATTTGGAAAACAAGGGGACACTTGGTTTGCACTTGTCCACCATTTCCAAGTTCGGTTGCACCATCAACTACGTCCCTGGCAAGAAAAACCCAGTGGCCGATGCTCTGTCAAGAATAGAGATCAGTTCCCTTCACCTCGGCATCAACTATGAAGACCTCGCGAGGGAACAAGCAGAGGATCCAGAGACAGCAGACTACAGGGCAGCAGTGACAGCTCTCAAATGGGAAGACGTGTCCTTAGCAAACTCGAAGAACTCTCCTCTGCGACACCAGCACAGGCCGCCCACGCCCCCTGGTGCCCACATCGAGGAGAAAACAGGTGTTCGACATCGCCCACAATCTCTCCCATCCATCAGGGCACACAACAGCATGCCTCATGACTGACAAGTTCATCTGGCAAGGCATCAACAAGGACGTCCACCAATGGGCAAGGAGCTGCATCCTGTGCCAGACGAGCAAAACATCCCAGCACATTGAATCCGGGATCAGCGATTTTCCGCAGTCGGGGGGAGCTAGATACCTCTGACAATCATAGACCGCTCCACACACTGGTTCGGGAAGCAACTCCCATGGATGAAGACATCATCATGCACAGAGGCCCTCCTCTCCAGTTGGATATGCCGCTTCGGAGTGTCAGACAGCATCAAGAATAGAGATCAATTCCCCTCACCTCGGCATCAACTATGAAGACCTTGCGAGGGAACAAGCAGAGGATCCAGAGACAGCGGACAACAGTGCAGCAGTGACAGCTTTCAAATGAGAAGACGTGTCCTTAGCAAACTCAGACAACTCTCCTCTGCGACACCAGCACAGGCCGCCCACGCCCCCTGGTGCCCACATCGAGGAGAAAACAGGTGTTCGACATCGCCCACAATCTCTCCCATCCATCAGGGCGCACAACGGCATGCCTCATGACTGACAAGTTCATCTGGCACGGCATCAACAAGGACGTCCACCAGTGGGCAAGGAGCTGCATGCTGTGCCAGACGAGCAAAACATCCCAGCACATTGAATCCGGGATCAGCGATTTTCCGCAGTCGGGGGGAGCCAGATACCTCTGACAATCATAGACCGCTCCACACACTGGTCCGAAGCAACTCCCATGGATGAAGCATCAACATCATCATGCACAGAGGCCCTCCTCTCCAGTTGGATAAGCCACTTTGGAGTGTCAGACAGCATCACGGCATCAACTATGAAGACCTTGCGAGGGAACAAGCAGAGGATCCAGAGACAGCATCCTACAGGGCATCAGTGACAGCTCTGGGGGTCTCCTTCGGCACGCCCATGCCCCTGATCGAGGAGAAAACAGGGTACATCGCCCACAGTCTCTCCCCATCCATCAGGGCGCACAACGGCATGCCTCATGACTGACAAGTTCGTCTGGCACGGCATCACAAGGACGTCCACCAAGCCATCATGTGCCAGACGAGCAAAACATCCCAGCGGGATGGATTTTCGCAGAGGGAGCCAGATACCTCTGACAATCATGGACCGCTCCACACACTGGTTTAGAACTCCCCTGGATGAAGCATCAACATCATCATGCACAGAGGCCCTCCTCACCAGTTGCACCGACGCTTCGAGGTGTCAAGGCATCACTACAGACAGAGGACCTGCCTTCCTATCAGAGCTCTGGGTCTCCTTAGCATGCTTGATGGGTACAACTCTACACAGCACAATGGCATACAACCCCGCAGCAAACGGCATGGTCGAGAGGGCGCACACCAGCTCATGGCACACTGCACCAACAAGAGGTGGAAGGGACAGCTGCCCTGGGTCCTGGCAAACCACAAATGGCGACACTTCCCCTGCTGAGAAAGTCTGTGGGGAAACACTGGCCGTACCCGGAGAATTCTTCCCGCCATTGGGATGGCGCTGACACCCCCCTCCCAAGGTTGAGGGAACTCGTGCAGAGGTTTGCGCCCTGCCACAAGACCTTCACCGACAGAACCATCACCTACAGCCCACCCGCCTTACACTCCTGCGCCTACGTCTTTGTCAGGGTGGACGCTCGCCGCCCACCCTTAACCTGGCCCTATACGGGGCCCCACCGAGTCATCAGGTGGGCCAGCAAAGCATTCCTCCTCGACATCCACAGGCGGGAGGACTGGATCACTATCGACAGACTGAAACCTGCATTCCTGTTAGACAGCAAAGTTTGTGAAGGAGTAGGCAGGCACCCCAGAGTTCCCCCGCAATACCTGCCTGCAGGCACACCCGCTTCCCCACCAAAGCAGGGCCCAGGGCGGCCCAGAAAACACATCCAGCCATCCCCAGGTGTCAGTTCCACCCCACACCCACAGTTCTCCAGAAGCAGGGGTCCACTCCGACTGCCTCAGTGCCTCCATGATTAATATTGATTCATCCAATAATTGCTCCTCTAATTATTGTCTTGTGGGGGGGGAGTATTTGTAAGGATTACAAATTGCACCTCTCTTTCCTTGTTTTCTCTTTTCAGATGTACATTATTCACGTCATGTATTTTACCTGTCTTTGTTTCAGGTTCTTTCTGTACCTCATCTTATGCATCATTGTACAGCCTTTCTGCCACTATGTATACCTACCTTTTATATGCCATGTAACAAATGTACGTATTTTTATGCTTGCCAGAAAACACAAATCGTGTATGGACGCAGCGGGGGGGGGGGGCCTTGGGTCGCCTGCTACCTTTCCATCCGCTTTTTGTCTTATAAACAACCTGTCGAGAATAATAAAGAATCAGTCTTTCACTCCTGACTTTTCTTGAAGCCTCAAACTACATCTAATATTCCATCTACATCAGGATGAATATTTGCTTCCCCATACTCTTTTTAATACAGTCCACCATCACACCTTCCCAGTTCTTACTTGCATCAAAAATTTTGCCACCAATCTAGTGTCTGTTTTCACAAAAGGTTTTGTTGAACATTGGTTTAGACCCTAGGCTGCTGACCAAGCTTTTGTACTGTGAAAATCCAATCCCATATTGTAGGCACTCATACGATCATGATAAATTTCCCTCTTGACTTCAAACCTACAGCTTTTACACTTTCTATTAGTAAACATGACTCCTCTTCCTGTTCAAAATCTGATATTACACTGTTGCAAGTTTTCTACAAATTAGATCAATTTGAGAGTCAATTCCTGAATGACAACCTTACTTCTAACTTGGCCATACACGATGGACATGTAGATGATAACTTATCGAAAAGCCTCCGAAACTTGCTGGCACTCATTCTGCCAAAATGTTGTCAATAAGTTCCATGCGTTTGACATATGTAGACTTGGATTTCTATAATGTTCTTCATACTTTGCTCGTATGCACTAGCGCCAACATGAATATCACCAACATTACTAACGCCACCACTAATAGCACCAACACCACTAGGTCCAGCACAGCACAGATATGTCACCAATATTGCCACTATCATCTTTGCCCTTCCTTTTTGCGTTTCCACACAGCCAAAGCCATCAGAGCTGCCTTCAATGAACAGTGGGTCCTTTCCACCATCCCGTTGGATGCAGGGTTATATGCCGTCGTACTGTGAAGAGTCGTCCCCATCAGGTGTGCCAGGAAGACCCTCTGTCTGTAGATATTCTTCCATCATCAGGGTTGCTTCCAGCCGTCTTGTGGAACGGTCTGTGACCATCAGGAGGTATCTGGCGACTGCTGATTGCGGCAGAGGCCCTACAACATCTACATGGATGTGCTCGAAATGCCGACATGGTTGAGGGAAATCTCCGATGCCTGATTCTGTGTGTCGGGTGATTTTACTCATCTGGCACGGTATGCAGTTCTTCGCCCACTCTCAAACATCCTTCCTGATCCCATGCCATATGAAATTTTCTGTCATCAGGCACGCTGTTGTTCGTCCTGATGGATGGGAGAGTCCATGGATGATGTCAAACGTCTGCTTTCTCCTCGACACAGGTGAGTGCCGTGCGGTAGACTGCTGTTTCCAGGTCCACGGCTTGCTCCTTCACCAGGTCCTCGTAGTCTATGCCCAGGTGGACTGAATTTATCTCGACTCTTGAGAGGGTGTCGGCCACTGGGTTTCTTCTTGCTGGACAGAGTAAATGGTGCAGCCAAACTCGGAGATAGCAGCCAGGTGTCGTTGCTGCCTCGCCAACCATGCGTCTCCTGCCCTCGTGAATGCATGCACCAACAGCTTGTGGTCTGTCAGGATGGTGAAAGGGCTACCTTCCAAGAGGGACTTGAAGTGCCGCACAGCTTGGTAGATTTCCAGCAGCTCCCTGTCGAATGCACTGTAGCAGGTCTCCGGCGGCTTTAACTTGTCGCAGAAGAAGGCTAGAGGGGGGGGGGACCACCTACTACCTGCTCCAGCACGGCTCTGCAAGCAATGTTGCTGGTGTCAGTGGTAAGTCTCAGGGGGCAGTGGGGTCCTTCGTCTGTTGATGTGTTAAGGTGGTGGCTTTGGCACTCTGGGGCTGACCATGTCGACGAAGTGGAACTCCTGCCAAGGGACTTAATGGACTTTTGGTGTTGGAAACTTCTTCACTGTGTCCACTTTGGAGGCCATAGGGTGGACACCTGCCAGAAAGATCTCACAACCCAGGAAGTGTACCTTTTCCGCTCTGAAGGTACACTTGTCGAACCTGACAACCAAACCATTCCACTGCAGGTGCTGCAGCACAGCCCAGACATGGAGCAGGTGTTCCTCTGGGGACCTGGAGAAGATTAGGATGTCGTCTGTGTAGCAAACGCAGAAAGGTAGGTCCTCCAAGATGGTGTCCATAAGGCGGAATGTGGCCCCAGTATTCCTGAGGCCGAAGGTGGAGTAGGAGAAGGTATATGTCCCAAACAGCATGATGATGGCTGTCTTCGGAACGTCGTCAGGGTGCACTGGTACCTGAAAATAAGACTTGAGCAAATCCATTTTTGTAAATACTTTGGCCCCGTGCAGGCACCTGTGATAGGTCCTGCATGTTCAGCAAGGGATAGTGGTCTGGTGTCGTTACTAGGTTCAGCCAATGATAGTTCCCACAGGGCCTCCAAGAGCCGTCTGGCATCCTTATCATGTGGAGGGGGGATGCCCACAGACTCAATGCCTTCCTGTAGATTCCCATCTGTTCCATCTCGGCAAGGCTCGTTTAGCGTCTTGGAGTTTTTTGGGTGGCAATTGACGGAATTTGGCATGTGTTGGCAGGCCTGTTGTGGTGATGTGGTGGATGCCTTGCTTGGCCTGGGCTCCCGGCAACTGATGCAGCTCTGGCTTGAAGGCGTCTGGGAACTCATGGAGGAGGGAGCTGTATCTGTTCGAAGAGATGGAGCAGACAGCGGGCATCCCCGGCCTGGTGGAGAGCAGCCGGGAGCAGCAGGTTCTGGTATCCAGCAGGTGTTCGGCCGACATCTACCAGAAGTCTGTGGTGTGCAAGGAAATCGGCGCCTAGGAGAGGAAACTTGACGTCCACGATGACAAGGGGCCAATCATATTTAGGCTATGGCCCAGGATGGATATTCTGCGGGTCAAAGTTCCCTAGCAGTGGATGGGGCTTCCATTTGTGGCCACCAGTGCAGTTGCGGCGCTGGACATGTGGTCGCAGTCCTCCCTCAACAGTGGAAACACCATTTGCATAGCCCGTGTGTCTACCAGCATCCGTCATTTTGATATGGCATTGTGGATGAAGAATCCTACTGGCCGGGGCTCCTTAAAGGTTTGCGGCCACTGCTGTTATTTGTGGCTGAATTTCTCGTTTTTTGTGAAAGAACAGAGGGCTCTGCAATTTCTGGCGGTGCTTCTGAACCTCCGATGGAAGTTACATCAGGCTGGGTTTGTCCACGTCCTCTACTGCTGCAGCAGCGCCCTCTTCCTGTATACCACGTTCGTGTCCTCTGCCTCGGCTTCTTCTGTTACCAGGTTACAGGCTGCAGGTGTTGCGGCGTGTTTGGAGGCCTTGGTGGCCTCGTGGAGTTTGTGTGCAACGTTCACCAATTCGTCCATTGAAAGGGCATCCACATCCGTGATTTGCCCCCTCACCTCCTGCAGAAGGCGCTGCAGGAATACATCTCGCGACAAGTTGATCTCCTTCCTCTGACCGTGCGCGTCGATGCCCGGCAACATCAGGAGACCTCGTAGTTCGTCCCAGGTGTCCCTGGGTGATGCGTCCCACAGGGACTGGGTCATCAGGTCAAGGGCGAGTTGGGCTCTCTCTGGGATGGGCGTGGAGTATGTCGATGAGCTTATCTCACAGGTCTCTGTACTTGACTTTCCCCAGCTGCGAGTCCAACCATGGGGTGATTTTGTTGAAGACCTCCTCTGGTAGCATTGTCATGGTTACGTCCGCCTTGGTTTCCTCATCTGTAATTTTCGCCACTTGGAAATGGACATTTGCCTGCAGAAACCAGGATGCAGTGTTTTGTCATGAGAACGGAGGTAGTTTTATCGCCTGGCTCATTGCTGCCTTCAAAGGCGAGAGGGGGATGCAGAGGATCTGTGCGTCCTTGGAATGACTTTCTACCTCAGTGTCTGACATTTTTTCCTCACACCAAAACGCAAAATACGCGCCATATTTAGTCCGTTAATGGTGTTTGGGGCTTGTCAGAAGTCAAAACTATGCGCTGCATGGTTCCATTAATGACTTCTGAGTATGGTCAGACGTGAATCATAAATGGCGGGGCCATACCATTCAAGCACGCCAAAACGTACCTGGAGAGGTACACCATAATTAGTCCGTTAGTGGCGTGGGTGTTCTCCAAGGAAGGAGCTTTCAGAGGCCTAGACTTTTATTGCCATGTGGTTCCGTTGAAGGCTCTCTGAAGGTAAAGTGGCCGTAGTGAGTCCGTTAATGGTGAAGCCAAAACTGCTGTGTTTACTGTCAATCCTCAGGTCACCAGTTGTGTGGACAAAAAGGTCGAACTGGGTATTAACTGATTTATTCACCTGGGCTCGGGTATACATGGCAGTGTGTGGACGGAAATGTAGTGCCCGACCTCCGATTGCTGTGATCTGCACTCTGAGCAATTTGTGATTGTTGACAGTCAAACAAATGGCAATTTTAAGAGACATAACATACAACGATAAAATATATATCGGCAGAAAGGCCAGGAAATTCTACATACGAATATTTACATGAGATTCTTGACACGTTAATAAATGTGATGCATGAAGGTGATTGATGCGAAATGAAGAGATGTCAGACATCTTTACAGGCTAATTTAATTATTAAAAAAGGGAGGTGGAGTCAAATTAATGGTAAAAAGGGGGTTACAGCTGGGGGTCGCTGCAGACATCCTTTTATAATGCCTACAGTTTACCATATGAAGTGCACTGTTGATACTTATTTAGGAGATACACTGCTACAAGGATTTTCAAGCTATGGTAAATAGTTGGAACCATTTGAAATAGCCTTAATTTGGATTAGGTTGCCAAACTAAAATAGAACACTGAACTTGCTTTAGTTTGACTATCCTAATTAGAATTTATGCTTGTTTCAAAAGGTTCCAATGATTTACAGTAGCCTGAAAATCCTCAAAGCATGGTAGTGCCATCAGTTATCTCGTAGGACACTGTAGGCATTACTAAAGGATGTTCAACTCTTCGGACTCTACCTGCACCATACAAGGGGCAAAGGAACGCATAAATTGCAATTAAAAAGATGTCAAGGATAGCTGAATAAATGCATCATATTGGTGATCCAGCCTATTCCCTAATGACATCAGTTATGATATACTTTTTCTTTGGTGTAAAAAAGTTCTTGTTACCAAATGTGTTTATCAAGTACTGTAAGAACGCCAAAATAGACTGCAGCAAAGACAATGTATGCATAGCCACAATGACTTCATGTTGTATGCATAAGACAAAATAGGTTAGGTGGTGAGTGGTAGCTTGTAAAAGTTCTGTACAAGTGAGCTGTGAAATAAGAGGAAATACTCCTGCAACTAACTTGATAGTTTTAAATCATGAAGAGATTTTTACAAAGTGTGGTTCCATAAAAAATTAAGTGTGGTTCCATATTAAAAAAATTTCTTTACTGCTTGGGAGCCAGGATTGCAATGCCCGGAGGAAGGAGAGTCCTCAGCATGCGGTACTATATAACCAATCAGTTACCTGCTCAGCAACCGTCTTAGAGAGATGTTGGCTAAGTTGACAACTGATTAACAAGATGAGGAAAACAAATTACCTCCCTTGTATTTTCCCCACTTAGATTCCCGTTTTCTCAGTCACTTTCAATCGTTGACGACGTATGCAAAGGAGTCTGAGGAACAGTCGTAGGGGTAACGTTAAACCACTAAAACATGCCTTGGTTGACATTCTTATGGCTGTGTCGATAAACAAGAAGTCTGTCTTAACGAGCATTGTTGCGAGACATGGTGTGAAAACCCCTTAGAGTTTTGACACCAGAATTTGTTCTGATGGAAAGCATAATGACTATTGTAGTGCTTTTATGGATGACGTGTTAAAATAATCTACGGGGTAAACATGTATTTTCGACATGGGTTCTCGTTTTTCGTTGATTTCAAAGCACACTCTCTCTCTCTCTCTCTCTCTCTCTCTCTCTCTCTCTCTCTCTCTCTCTCTCTCTCTCATCTTGTTACAGAAAACGAGTATTTTACTCCACATTCATAGAAAACCGAAAAGCACTAAGCAGATAGACTACATAATAAAATTGTACTCTAGTGTTAGTCATTTAAATATTGTCTTTGTAACTGTCATAACCTTAATTTTGAGCTCAAATTAATTACTCGCTTATATATAGGGATATTTAACCTTTAAAATATTTTTACATGGTAAACTCAATGGCTTCTTGATAAGAAGTTAACTATACATTTTTGGTGCCAGAACATTGGTATATTCCAGCATTTTGCAACAGAATTTGACAAAGTTGTCAAAAATGATGACATAACTTAAAACCAGCCATGTTTCTAAACAAGGAAGACTTCGATTTCGCCTCCAGCACTGACCCTCTGATGTGAAATGTTACGGCTAAATGCTAAAATTATAATGGAAAACAATTGCCATGGCACCTTTCTCAGTATAAAAATACGTGAACTATTGACTTTAACTGTTCTTTAAAAACTACAATTTCACAGAACTTTTTAAAACTTAAATGAACAATTTTGACTGTTATGTTAATAGATTGCTTTCCTTCTACAGTTATTTGTCAATACTGTACATCATATTTAACAATTTGTGAAACACCAATTACCAGATTGCAAATTCACTCACTTGGTCAGAATTTGTTTTTAACCGATATTAACGTTTAGTAATAATGCTATCAGCAATTATTTGTTATATTGTTAGTTTTAGCTATTTTACTTGAAACTTACAAAAAATACAATATTTCCTGAAGGTTTTTTTGTCACGTGTACTGATTTTCGACATTTAAAAAATAGCAACTTTATGATGATGTGCACATTCATCAACATTAAACATTTCAATATTCTGTAAACATTTTTAAGAAATCAGTATTAAATTTCATGACTAAATTCAACATTACCACTTTTTAAAGTTATATATTTAACTTGGTGCCACTCTTATTTATAGTAGTTTACATGACATTTACCTTTGTATACAATATTTATTTAATAAGCTTGAATATTCCTATACATTCTTCTCAGATGTCTTCTAAACTAGAGATTTACAGACATTCGCAAGTAAACTTAAGACAAAATTAAATGAACTTTAACTTAAAACTATAAGTCATCCTTCTGTGTTTGTTACAACAAAAGCAGACAACTGACTCAAATGCCTAATAAATCGTCTTAAGCTCATCACCATTTAATGTAATTGACTGACTGAGGTAAATGGTCAGAGACGTGCAAAGCTATTGTCCTCCTGCCACGTTCTTTTCATCCCCAGCAGAGCAGCAGGTTGGACTAACGTCAGCCTTCACATGTACATGTGGACCATCAGGCCAGTTTACATTTCCGTGTGATAACGCCTTGCAAAGTCATCTCATTGCCAGGTAATTAGAGAGGAATGTCCTGCACCTAGTTGGAACATTCCTTCAGGTGTTTCAAGGCTTGAGTGTTAAATCAAATCTTTCAAACTGTAGTTTTTAAATAACTATGAAATTATAATTTTGTACTGATCATCTCATATTGTTCACCAAATAAACGACTATAAACAATTCTGTTTGTTTGCTTACCTGAACAAGGCCATATAACTGTAAAAATTGCAGTAATGTACTGAACAGGCCAACAAGTTTATGTAAATTACAAATTTTACATTGCTCACTAGAGCAGACCTAAATATCAAAATAACTGTTTCACATGCTAACTACAGTACAAGAGGGATAAACATGCTTCCCTTAATTTTTAGCATGTTCTTTGGTCAATTAAAGATATATTCTTGACCTTTTATCTCACTTCCTCATGAATAACCCTCTTAAAAACTTAATCAACAGACAATCTCAAGCATCATACTTTGGGTGAAAAACTCTCCCAAACTGACATGCTTTACATACAAAATCCTTCCAAATTGACACACTTTTTAGATATAATATCCTCCCAAACCAGAAAACTTTTTAGGCACAAAAATCTCAACCTGACGCTTTTTAAGCACAAAATTCTATCAAACTGATAGAATTTTGTGCTTAAAAACTGACAGACTTTTTAGGTACAAAACTTTCCCAAACTGACATTTACAGGGTACAAATCTCT
The DNA here is from genome assembly GCF_040412425.1 of Macrobrachium rosenbergii. Taxonomy (NCBI): domain Eukaryota; kingdom Metazoa; phylum Arthropoda; class Malacostraca; order Decapoda; family Palaemonidae; genus Macrobrachium; species Macrobrachium rosenbergii. The sequence goes on along the minus strand of NC_089783.1, from coordinate 44,881,845 downwards.
CCCAAACTGAGCTTTTGGGTACAAAGCTCCCAAAATGACACCTTTAGGTACAAAACTCTACCAAACTGGCACACTTTCAAGGTATAAAACTCTCCCAGACTGACACCTCTTTAAGGTATAAAACTCTCCTATACTACCACACTTTTTGGATATAAAGCACTCTCACACAACAAAAAAAAAAAAAAAAACGCTCCCAAATCGATACATTTTTGGGGTACAAAACTCTCCTAAACTGACGCATTTTCTATGTACAATACTCTCCTAAACTGACGCATTTTCTACGCACAAAACACTCCTAAACTGACATTTTGTGGATACAAAAATTTCCAAACGTGTACTTTTAGGTAAAAAACTTTCCCAAACTGACACTATTTAGGGAAAATCTCCTAAGTGACAAACTTTTTAAGTACAAACTCTCAAACTGACACACAATTTGGGCACGAGATTCTCCCAAACTGACGCATTTTGTAGATAATCCTCCAAAACTGACACATTTTGTGTATACAAACTCTCCAAAAGCAACAACACTTTGGATACAAAACTGACACTCTATGGGAGTTCAAAATATTACCAGCTGATGCCATTTTTAGGGGGTTTGTAAAAATATCCCAAACTGGCCCACTTTTTTTGTACAAAACTCTGAAAACTGAGACACTTTCAGAGTAAATTCCCTCAAAACTTGTAGAATTTTTTGGTAAAAAAAAAACCTCCAGTGACATTTTACAGGCAAAAACTCTCCAGTTTTTAGGCAATATACTTCCCTAAACTAACAAACTTCCAAAGTAAAAACTCACAAACAGACTTCCCGAGTAAAACTCGCTCTTTAGGTGGTAAACCAAGTTTTTCCATCCAAAAAATATAAGCATGAGAATTTCCACAGAAAAAAGAGGCTCCCTTGAATTAAGAAGCTTTCCTTGCACAAACCTCACCCAAATAAACACCATTTATCCTAAAGACAAACACTTTCAAGAAAAAAAATCCACTTTATTGACACTTTCTGACCAAGCAAACTGCCCAACAAACACTTCACAGAAAAAAAAAATTTTCTATGTGTAACTTTCAAGGCAAAAATCTCACAAACTAAAAGTTTTGAGCAAAAAATTCACAGATCATAACTGAATGAATGGACTTAAAAATAAAAATTACGCAGACTAATAGACACCAACTTCAAAAATCCCACAAATAACAAACATTCTGGACAAAATGCACTAAAATAGATTTCCTAGGCAAAACAGGTAACAGACTTTCTAGACAAATACATCTTACACTAACAAAATTTCTAGGCAAAATCTAACAAAAAGTTTTGAATGCAACAGCATTTTAACAGACCAACAGACTTCCTGAAAGAGAAAGCAATCGCACAATCACACTGTCTATGAACATGTATCATCAACAATCTTTCTTCAGGGCTAACAGACTGTCTAAACCACAAAACTATCACAAACAAACATACTTCCTGAAAGCAGATATAAAATAATACTTTCTGGAGGAAAGTATGAAGAAGAAACAGACTTTGTCAAAGTCCAGTTTCGCAGTTTAACAGATTTTCTAAAGGACCACAGAAAAACAAACCTCTAGACTGTGAAAGCATTTGACAACTTTCTGAATGCAAAATATAAGAATCTTCCTGAAATGCCAAAAAACATAAACCAATACGTTTCATAAATTGTAAAAGTACCACAGATCAGCAGACTTTCTAAATGGAAAACTATCATAATCTAGGGCACTTTCTAAATCAAAACATAACAAAGAACAGAGACTTTCTGAATCCTAATTACCCAGAGAAATACTTTCTGAATAGCCATTATTCAAACACCAAATGACGCATGCATACTACACTTTTATTGAAAATGAAATTGATGAGTACTCAATTTAATAACTGATGACCAATAAGACAATTCCAAATTATCATCTGAACTCAAAAGTACTAAAAAAAAAAAGTACAAATTGAATCTCCAAGTCTATATCACAAACTGATACAATAACATCAATCTCGGGTATTAAAAACACACCGATAGACAAAATCCACTGTCACAAAGGAATATCACAGCACCAAATTTCACTCCCGTTGACCAATTTGTGCATACTAAAACCCACTGTCACTAGGTGATTTCTTAATACCAAATCCACGGTCACCTACAAAGGGGCCGAATACTAAAACCAGTCTCTACTTGATATTTGAATACTGAATCCACCGTAACCCAATAAAATCTGAATACCAGACTAACACAACACTTTCTACATACCAAACACCCCTATCGCTAATTCTTTCCATATTACATACTCCACTGTCATGAACAAACCTTTTTCTTGATTCAAAACTTAACCAGTATGAAGGCACATTACATGAACCACACACTTAATAAAGAATTGTTATAATCTACCTTTAAGAATCATAACCTACACATGATCAAGACTTTTGTACAACAAAATCAATATCAAAATCTCGATGAACACAACACTGATCATAACCTCTTATAACAGCCTCCTTGAACCAATTAACAATACTTGTACATGCTTAATCCTAAACTCTGATTAACTTCAATAGAATTTTCCAATGCCATTCCAAAATAAATATAAAATTCAGTCTATTTACACTCCTGAAGGTCAAACGTTTGAAAACATCTACATAAACCCAGACATCTTGAAAGGTATATTGCATACGATTGTCAGGTCTATTATTTATTATACTGATCTGTTATTATCTTAATATGTATAAAAAACCGATCGTCCTGACATCTGTAATGTTTACGTTCTCAGAATCGGCTGATTGAGTCTACTATTGAAAGAATTGGGAAAATCATTTTTTAGTTGCTAAAAGAAACGAATGTACTAACGGAATTATTTTTTATTTTGTACATAAAAGTTTATGATACAGTAATTCATGTTTCATTAAGAGAGAGAGAGAGAGAGAGAGAAATACAATTCATACACTAGACAGTACGTACACAAAGCATCCAAGCTACAAGCTATTAGATTGGCTACTTACAACCCTTCCAGCAAATTACCATCGAGAAAAGTTGATACCCTGCCATGTGATTTGCTACTTCAAACCATTCCAGCCAATAGCAAGTCATCATGGAGAGAGAGAGAGAGGGTGAACTGATGTTTAAATTGGTAAAAACAATTACAAATGTTGGGACGATCATTTTTTATACATATTACAATGATAGTAGATCAATATAACACAGTATAAATGGATTCTGTAAGTGAAATAACATTTTATTGGTATTTTTGCTGTTTTTTTTTAAATTAAAGGATATGTATACTAAGAGAGAGAAGGAGCCTCAATGGCTCGGTCGGTAGAGCAGCAGACTCGGACTTCATAAGAAGTCTGTGTCGCGGGTTCAAATCCGTAGCCGGCTGGTCAGAGGGCTGACACTTTGCTATCCGTGTAGACACCCCGGGATTATGTATGTAATCAACGGATAGGTTTGCTGAAAGCAAATGGGTGTTACAGACTAATACACACCCAAACAAAGCTACTCCAACATCTTCTAAAAACATAACAGACGCCTTACACATCTCGAACTGTCGGCCTAAACTGCTCACGTCTGCTCGCTGCTAGGGGAAAGGGAGCTGGGGATTTGGCACGATACATATACTGTACACGTGTTACCGGGGTCTAAGCGATGTCAGGCAGGGCAGCCGATCGAGGCTACGGCCTATCCCAACGCCAAATCAAAAGTCCTTCAAAAGAAGGCATCGTGCTTACCCCATATGAAAAATGGGAAAAAGCACATTAAACAAAGAAGAAGTATACTGACAGAGAGAGAGAGAGAGAGAGAGAGAGAGAGAGAGAGAGAGAGAAATACAACTCATACACTAGACAGTAGTACACACAGCATCCACGCTACAAGCTGTGTGATTGGCTACTTACACTTCCAGACAATCAGCATTGAGAAAAGTTGTACCCTGCTCTGTGATTCGCTACTTCAAACTCTTCTAGCCAACAGTGTGTCGTCTCGGGGAGAGAGAGAGAGAGAGAGAGAGAGAGAGAGAGAGAGAGAGAGAGAGAGAGAGAGAGAGAGAGAGAGAGAGAGAGATGAGGAACGTTTCCTCATATGACAAGGAAAATCAATGTTCGGTATATGTATGGAGATAGTACAATAATGCTTCCAACACGAGAAAGGCTTCATTATTAAACATTACCTTGGTAAACTTGTCAACAATATTTGTATCTGTCAATTCTAGGACAAACACATCCTTCAAAATTCCTTCAAGATTTATATATACACAATTGCTTGTGTTTAATTACTATTTTATCGATTTGTAAGATTTCTCACACATGATGTAATAAAATACACAAAATGAAAAGTCAGACTACGAAAAGAAGGTGTTTAAGCCCCAGCCTGGTACCCCCTTTTAAGAAGAAAGCATGTTTACGATGTGTGATTAAAAGTATTGTCATTTATTTGACCAAAAGGATAACTTTCAAGTTGCAGTTCAAACGAGCTCTCACAACTCCTTAAAAACTTGTTTAAGGTATTCGAAGTGTTGAGTTTTCTCGATTGGGCAGTGGGCTCTCTTGCCCGTAAGATTAAGGACTGTCCTACTATTCCTGAAGATAGTGCCTCCCACTTGCTGGGGGTCCTCTCGTGTATCCATAAAGGAATCAGGGACGGTTCACAGGAATTAGCTTCCCTTTACACAATGGGAGTTTTAAAGAAGAGAGAACGACCGTGTTCCTACACCTCTAGGGGAGTGACTCCCTCCCAGAAGTCGGCCCTTCTGTTTTTCTCGCTGGATCATCACCACCTGTTCTCGCAGGCTACAGTTCTGGAGATTTCTTCAAGAAGAAGAATACACAAGATGATCTTGCTCAATCTTCTAGGCGACCTAAGGAGGTACCCGCTCATGCCTCCAGGACAATCTCCCCACGCTTTCGTGGGCAGGGATAGTCACCTAGCCAAACAAAATAGCGCGATCCGCGAATTTCAAAATCTTTAGCTGCCGGTTAATAGAAACTATAGCAGTGTAATTACTTGGTAAGTTACTTATATAAAGATACTTTTCCCAAAAACTTATTCTTGCTCATTAAACACTTAGCCTTATTGGAGCACTGCACAACTTCCGTAGTTTATTTCCTTCAAACTTAACAACTATTTCCTCCAAGAATTTACAGGCTGTCGATCACCTGGAAAGAGGAGGAAAAAGTTAATTAAATCATGAAAAACTAGTCTTTTTGGCTTACAAGTCATCATAAAAAGGACATAATTAGCTATAATCAGGCTTCAAGCACCCTATTTCCAGGGGTCTCTGACTGAAAGGAGCACAGATGGATTCTTTAGTGATTTACCAAACATTTCAACTTAAATCTCAGTAACAGTAACTGTTAATGTCATAATTTTTGGCCTACAATGCGAATGTATTATTATTATTATTATTATTATTATTATTATTATTATTATTATTATTATTATTATTATTATTATTATTATTACCTTCGCCTTAGTGGTCAACAACCTCACCTCTCTAGTTAGAGACCAGAGTTCAATCCCACTGAAGAGAAACATTTTTGTCTGTTTCATGAAAAACCCACGGTGCACTTGTTGACCTAAGCAGTAAATTATGTACCTAATGGTAAGTCGACTGTGGATGGTCAAAACCAGAGCAGAAACAGCACAGGACCACTACCCTCATCCCAACAAGCCAAAAGGTTAAGGTAAAAATCCTCTATAGCCAATCTCTCTAAAAGGAACACGAGCTGGGTAAAAAGGATTACTCGGGCCTAAACATATCTATACCTAGTTAAGTCTCTCAACACTGCCAAAATGTAGTAAAATTTATCTGCCCAACATTATGATTGGTTACTTTAGCAAACGGATTTTTCCGTAAAGACTTTTTATGAGCTATTGGTAATACAATAGGTAACCTTTATTCTGTCTCTCACTCTTACTCATTCCCTGTTCACTGTTTAGATCTTTAAACTGTACTGAGTTCAAGCTTCCATGAAGAAGAGAGAGAGAGAGAGAGAGAGAGAGAGAGAGAGAGAGAGAGAGAGAGAGAGAGAGAGAGAGAGAGAGAGAGACTGATTTAAGCAGCATTATTTAGAAGCCTACTTATAAATAATCAAAACCTCTATAAACCTTTTACAATGGAGAACTAAAACCATTTCTGTACGGCCAGATCTTTTTATATAATCGAAATTTCTACAAACCTTTTAAAACAGACCTGACAACATTTCTGTCATACAAAACTTATTTACAAAAAATCTAAATTCCTATAAACCTTTTAAAACAAAAAACTGAAACCATTATACTAATTAAAATAAAACTCTTGCAGTAACTACCATATTTACATGTTCTGTGCTTTACAAAACCCCATTTTCAGATGCAAAAATAAAACTTCATATTACGATACTTACTCCAAATAAATTAATCATTACTGCAGTTCACTTCACAGCTCGTTGACAGCAGTTTATGCTGCGAGTAACATCAACAGACCTGTAAAAGAAAAGAAATTCTTTTTAATTCTAGAAACCAGTCAAGTTTTCATTTTGCTCACATGACATACATAATGTTCAGTTGACCCCCCGGTATTCGCGGGGGATGAGTACCACAACCCCCTGCGAATAGCTAAAATCCATGAATATTTGACACCCCTCTAAAAATGCTTGTAACTGCCTATTTTGATAGTTCAAACACCAAAAAAAAACTCTAAAAACACTTATACCCGAGTATTTTAATAGTTTTATGACAAAAAAATGCATTAAGTCAAGCAAATGATGTGAAAATACAGTAATTAGTGAATATTTCTCTATGAAAAATATCACGAATAGGTGAATTTCCTGCAAACAATGTTTATATACGTTCCACAGAAAAATCCGCAAATAGGTGAAAGCCGCGAATAAGCGGGGGTCCATTGTACTTGTTTAACTACAGTTTCATTAGGTACTATTAATAATAACAAATCAGACATTTTCCCCAAATATGCAAACCTAAATCTTTTTCATAAGCACATTCCTTCGTGTCAAGGATTATAATAAATTTTAAAGTACTTTTTATTTTTGCTACACATACAAACCAGAGCCTTTTAAACAGAAGTATCCACAGTGCAAGATGGAATGGTTGTTGAACTTAAACAAGTTGCTGGCTGCCAGTTACTGGGGTGACTGGGTGGTTACCCCTTACTAACCTTCTATTAGCCACGTTTTCCTTCAGCCACAGGCTGCTGTGGGATTATGATAAAAGTCTCTGGTTTGTATACCTAAAAAAAAATTACTTTAAAAACTTGTTACTCGTTCCTACAGAAATACAAACCGTCACCTTTGACTTACCCCCTGGGTGGGAGCTCGACCTTAATAACTGACTAGAGTTGAATGTTACCTAAACTGCCAGGCTTCCATTCACTTTTCCATCCCTTGCTAGGATTCCTAAAACCTCCTATTTGGTGTGGCATATACGATAACAGAGTGGTAGGGCCCCAGGCATGAATGAGACTACTTGAGAGAGGAAACTCACTCAAGTAAGGAGAACCCTGAAATCCCCCATAAGGGAATTAAGTCAGCTAATCCTTGCTAATACCAAGTGATGGGTCTAGGTAGAAGGGAAGTGGTTTGTTTGACTACTGGGAAGCAGGGAACCCTCTGATACTTAAGCATCATCCAGTTGCTGCAACAGCAGACGTACCAGACATTATTATAAGGGTGGGCATATGGTCCCCAGCCTTCTGCAATACACCCTGGGAGGGGGTGTACTCAGGGAAGGAGAAAGGCCTTCCCAATAGCAATAAATGCTTCCCACACGGTTTTTTTAGGATGGGGAAAAACACAAAGCGAGTAAAATGCAAGGATGTAGTTGACCTTATCTAAATTAAGGCAACAGGTCCTTAATTTGCCAGGGAGCAAAGTCGCCACTCCAGTAAGCTAACCTACTATGAGATTCAGAGCCTTTGTCCCGATGTTTTTCCGGAATAACTTTTTTTCTGTGCATTTGACAAAGATATTACTTAGCCATAGTATACTTTACATTCCTACCTAATTTCGGCAGCATTCTTTATTACTTATATCAGAAAAAAGTATATTCATAAGAGTAAAATAAAGCAGCCGAAGCCAGTGGCGGAACACTCTAATGTATGGGTTCAAAGTTATACATGACGTAAACATATGGATGGATGGATGTATGATATTTAGGGCAAAAGCCCAGGCACTGGGGCCAAGAAGGCCATTCAGCGCCACACGTAAACATATGACGTCCCAACTCCTCCCACAAGGTAACGACGACAACAGCTGTCTCTGAAATTCTGAATGAATATTCGTATCTTGTCAAGGCTTCAAGAATGGCGGCTATAAGTCATTGTCCCCGTGGTTGCAGGACAGCTTTTGTGATTCGACTTGCACAATTGTTTAGAAGTGAGGAGGCCCGTGGCAAACCCTACGTAAGCTTGTACAGGTAAATGAATAATAGGGCCCCTTTTTTGGATAAGGAGTACACCCGGACATCCAAGGCTACCAAGTTTTGTCATCTGTTGACTTCCAAAAGGTGCAGAAAGATAATTATATTCCATAAAGTGTGTAAGGAAGGTACTGAGTGACATACTGGCTGAGTGTTGTCTAGTTTATTACTGGTTCCTTACTGAAAAAAATGTGCATTGTTGTTTTAGATTTAGCTGGCCTTGTGCCAGCATGGGCTCTTGCTCCTAGAGCAACCCGTAACGAAAATGTACAGAATCTTCTTGGTTGTTATTGGCTGGTGCGAGCCACAACGTAGTTTCTACCCACAGACAAGACAGAACATAGTCATTGATGATGAGGAGGATGACCTTCCTGGAGAGCGATGGAGAATAAATTGTTTTTTTGTATGGGATGTTTCATTTCTGTACTTACAAAATATGTTTTTGAAACATATAAGCCTAACAATAGTTGTTTCCATTCTAAAAATGTATTACACATATTGATACTTATCAATAAATTGGAGTATATCGATTTAATGATCTACTCTAAAAACCAACTCCTCAAACAGCGACAAAACTTACAGAAAATACACCTTTATGGTGTTCAAGCCACTTTATAAATAAATGGCAATCTCCATTTTAATTTCCCTATCACTTATACTTGACAGGTTACTATTTTAAACTGGACAGTCTTCACAGTGGATTGGACTGATTTAGATAATGGAATTTAGGGCATAGCCTAAGGGTGGAACCTATTAATGTCATTCAGGTCTGAGTAGTTGTTGGAAGTGTTGGAAAGCAAGCACGGAAAAAGCAATGCATAAAAATTACAGAATATTAGCAAGAAAAATAGAGGGTTGTTGGTCATTTTGTGTTAAGATCACTTACCAATCTAATCCTATGCAACTGTCTATTTATGACAATGATCGTCACTTTCATATTAGGAAAAGTATCAAAGGAGCTACGAAGAATGCCAAAGTTTTCTTCACTTTGTTAATTGAGTTTTAATTATATAATTTTTCAATGGAGAAATAGTGATAGAAAGTAACTTCTCGGATTACTTGCAGAAATTCTTTTCTTCAAGGATTCTAGCACTCGACCTCATGGCATAAATCCTATATACTACTACCACTACTACAAAGTGTAAACAAGGAGTATTGGTTGTATTTCATTGTTGCCATTGTATTTCATTGTTGCCAGAGGTTGAGACTTTTTCACGAATAGCCAATCATCCATCGAGAAGGAGGCAAGTAAATGACGTCATAAGTTACGTCATTATATCTGAGTTTGCTGGCAATGTCTACAAGAATTTGGAGTAACTCTTATAATTACCGGAATTATGCAACTTTCCTAATACAGAATACGGTCAAAAATTAGGTAGGGATGTAAGATACCCTGTGACAAAGTGTCATCTTTGTCAGGTAGGCGTTGATAAAATTTTATTCTGTAAAAACACCGGGACACCGGTTGCAAATCTCATAGTAGGGTACTGCAAATTAAAATAAATACAGTAATACGCTTGTGACCAAACATAAGGAACTGGGTCCACCACTGGCTAAGTAGGGGGTGCCTCCTGCCCCCAAACCCCCAACCTAATCTAACCTACAATAAATCAAATAAAAAAAATGTTGCAACACAACTCAGCCTAACCTAACCTAGGATGCTGGTTCCCGAAATTATATACTTATCTAGTGTGTGGTCTCTTTTAAAAACATCCAGTAAACTTTACCCTAACAAGAATCACAACTTGCTGAAGTAGGCTATCTTGGAGAGTCTAAAACATATCTTGTCATTTCACCATTTTGCATTTTCAACCATCAAAAAAACCCTGGTTTTACATAGTCAATATCCACAACTGTAAGATATTACAGGGTTTCTGTATCTTTAAACTGCTAATTTATTACCAAAATGAACATCATCATCATTCAAAACACAACTGATAAAATTTAAATCAGTCAAAATAATCCAAGGAAGAAATGTCACAAGTCTGTACCAAAAACAACTTTAAAAAGTCCCAATAACAAAATTTTTGGCTGTTAGTAAATATCTCACTAGGGGTAAATTTTTAATAGATTTTACTATGATTTTTGTATTCAGCATATTACCGATAAAATTACTTGCCCTGCATATTTCTTTGTTACCTTTGAGTGATGGGTTAGTTCTCTCCAATGTTACAAAATTCTAATAATTTTTTTTCTAGATTTGGAATTTCTCCAAAGCATCCTTTCTGAGAAAGTGAACTGATCCTGTATCGCAATTTCCTTAAGCTCCCCTACAGTTTGAAAAATACGTCCTTTGAAGCCTTTCATTTTTTTATGGGGATGAGGGATCACTTCAGGTTTTTCCATCAACTATCTGACCCTACGACTATATCCTAAGGTATTCTAGGTCCTGCTAACTCTGTCTAACATCTAAAATATGCACAACTTGTGTAACAAGTTAAATACCTAGGCTATCATCAGTAGGTTAGCTTAGCCAGAGAATGGGTTCCATTCATGACTTAACCTCTAACTGTGAATTTTAGGCTTCAGGCAACAGTCCAATGTAGAACTAAACAAACAATCTTAGTAAAACACTTTAATCGATGAAATTCCGTCACAATAGTCTTATCAGCATGAAGTTATGGCCAATTAGATGTCAATAGTCTGGGGGAAACTAGTTTTTAATACTTTTTTGCAAGTTAGCAAATATATGGCTTTGATCTACCAATATACCCATTAATCTGCCTTTAACATACAAAAGACTTGACTTACATTCAGTATACGAAAGATGAACTGCCAATTACATCATTGTACAATAATACGGATGAACTAGTGACATTTCAGGAACAGTAACGTCAGTTGACACCAGTTCCAATATTATCCCGACGGGATTTGATGTCGAACACTTAAAACGACAAATATTTAGAGAAATTTCTCAATATTTTTTAATTAAAAGATCTGAGTATAAGAAGCGTCCATTAATACTGAAATTTTAATATGGACTGTTGATATATCAGCACAATATAATAAAAGCCCAGTAAATAATGCTATAGCACTGGAGTGATTAAAACGTATTTTACGCAAATATACAGCTAAAAGTCAGACTACGGAAAATACGAGAAATCTCGTGGCTTCTGTTGTTTGAGACAAGCAGGTAAATCCTTAAGAGGAATGAAAATAAACAAATAAGCATAAAAGGAAACCAAAAGGAATAAAATAGGGTTATATCTATGAAGTGTTCCTTTTCAGCTATATTACAAATTCATATTAAGATATCTTATTTTAATTATTCATCGCATCTAGTGGTTTCGTAACGTTTCCGCATTCGAACTGCATCTTGGCTCAACTAACTTGAGACCATATGTAGTTATTCTTGTGTTGACTCCATCCGCTGGCTCTTATGTGCAGCAAGTCTTTCAAATGTTTTGGACGCCCAGTCTTTAAAGCTTGGTGAGTCGTTACATAATTTTAAACTTTATTCTAGCTTTGATAGGGAGCCAGCGCAACTTAAAACAATAAAGCAGCACACCCAAGTCACGGACTCTGACAGCAATCAGAACTGCATTACTATCTATAATTGGCCGAACATAACTATAGGTTTCTTAAGTTTTTTTTCCGCAAACATAATTCAGTTTGTTTCATTTTAATTGTTTATATGTCATCAAGTCCTTGACACTTGTAAGAACATCATTCACTTTTTCATTTGTATCCCCGATGTCGTATTTAGAAAAACAAAACTTTCATGTGCAAATAGCTTGAACTTAACCCCCTGAGTCTGAGGTACATCCGGTTGAACATGTGCAAAATATGGTTGGGCCTACTGTACATTCTTCCTTGGGGTACTCCTCCTCTTATTGTTTTGTGAGATGGCTATGGTTTCCAAATTGTACACAGTATTTTCAATCATGCAGGTAGTATATCAAATACTCAATGGTTTCTCCAGTAATTCCAATGGAGCGTAAATCATTTAGAAGTTCATTCACAAGTGTACCAGAAGCTGTGCTGGGATCGAGTAAGACCAAAATACCACATATACTTCATCTATTATCATTAATAGATCATTTACAACAGAGCATACAGCAGTCTCCTCAAAATATAATTGTCTATAAGCTGGCTGGCTGTTTGACAAAATATTTACCCTTTCCAGGTGAATAATTAATTATTCAAAAAACACATATTCTAGCATTCTGGAAACAAATGATAAATTTGAAGCAGGTCTGTATGAACATAAATTTTGATAAACAAGTGCAACTTTCACAACTGCTTTAGCACTAGCCACTTTCTCAGATGTAGCGAGTCTGCATTAAGAGATGCTGACAACAATTTTCATCATTATATCAGTAAGGCTTGAAAATTCTTCCACTCCAGCAACTTCAGATATTAGTATCAGGTCACTGTCGCAATTTTCTCCTAAAAAATTCCTGGAAAATGTCAGTCAGTTCTTGGTCACTGAAACCTTAAGGGAGTCCTTTTGTAACCCTCAACATTTCCGGTTAAGCCACAAAGAACTCTATATAATTTTTTCAGATTTATTTGTACTTATTTTTATTAACGATTTTTTAAAAGCCTGCAATCTTCCCATGCAGTTTTAGTCTTTATCCTTCGCCACTTGTCACTATTTGTTGTCCTTTGTTTCCCCTCTTTGGTCTGTCTCTCAACTTGACCGTAAGTAGTCTACACCTGATAATCATGCGTTTCTGTCTCCACGGGCACATATGTTCACTTTCGATAACCAAATTACAAGCATCCATAACACAATTTGCATTGTTCTCACTAGATCTACGTTATCATGATCACAAGGAATATTTATATCTTCACTCATTACCGGAATCCCTTCATTAACGAAAACACACAAAGATAAATTCGACCTGTTCCTAAAACTTGCGTTCTTTAGCACATTGCATTTCAGTACCGATATTTTAAATGTTATAAGCTTTGTTTACACGGGAGATAATACACTACTCAACACTAGTGCAGTACTCCTCAAGACCAATAGCCGATAAAGTTATTTACGATGTCATTTACAGTAAAACATGATCTAAAATGTGTATCTGAGTCTTCAATCGATTCCAATATCCCTCATTATACCTCAAGTTTCGAAAAATTAATTTCAAACTTAACTAGATAGCTTTTGTAAGTTGCCGTTAAAGAAGTCTGTATTATAGGCTTTGGTATTGATGTCAGCTGGTAATTCGTCTGTCTCGCGTGATTTTGGCCCATAGCCAAAAACAGTTGGCCGGAGACAAATTATTTATTCGTCTTTAAAAGAAAATAGCAAAAATTACAGTAGCCAATAGGGGTTACTCTTACAAAATTGTTGCTGTATTGTTCAAGATTTTGGTGGACAGTGACCACATTTTGTTCTTCAAAGTCCGTCTGAATTTCTGCCGTAAGCTGTTGATGAAAACATTGCATTATCTTCAAACATTCTCCTTATAAAGTTAAAAAAATAAATTTCTTTAAATTAAAAATGAACAACAAAAACTAGTTTTTCAGTGGCTTTGAAATACGTTCATTTGCACATACCAAGTTTTTATTTGATTAATTTTACCGTACTGGAGGTACAGGAGAACTGTCAAGTACCCCACAAGTGGGGCGGGGGCGTCACCAAACGAGACCTCACTTTCCATAGACTTAAAAGCCTAAGAGTTATGGACAATTAGTTTAACGACCGAGTTGCCATTCTATACTCTTATAGGGCTAGCTCGTAGGGTTTATTCCTAATGAACACATCAGCTCTACTTCAATATATTGCAACTCTTAAAAATTAAATTTTTGGATAAACTGTCAAAATTTCTGTCGGAGACTTCCTTCAGAGACCTGATATATGTCAGTATGTCAAAACTGGAGATTCACCATAGATAAGGTTGCCCATAAGTAGTGTCGTGCATTCTGGGACTGGGTCTTGCGAGTTATTCATTAAATACCCAAGAGGTAAGACATGCAAGATCAATTCTGAAAGACTGAATAGGAAATACACTTGGCGGGGCAGTTTTTTTTTTACGTGACTGAGCTAAAAAGATTTGCAGGTTTCGAAAGTGTTTCCACCGTAAGACACAAAAGACTTCTGGAGCTTCCTTTTGTTTACTATACCTTTTCCACTGCCAAAAAGACCAGCCAGCACATTCCCTGCAACAGTCACAGCTTTCTCTTTTTTCGTACAGCAGTTATACCAGATGTAACTCTCTCAATCGAAATTCAGTCCAACACTTTAGCAAAAATACTAGTAAATAAAAAATTTTGATTGATAGCACAGTGATGAGACGTATGCACAGGATGGCGGAGGATGAAGAAATGTCGGTGTCCAATAGATGAGTGACCCACCTGCCTACCACGTATAAGTACCTTGTTACTAAGCTTCAGCCAGAAACAGCTCCTAGATGGCACTGGCTAGCGAATGAGACCTGGAGTACAACGAGTAATAGACAAAAGTACAAGGTACATGCATTCAATTTTCAGGGAGGATATGATGAACACAAGATAGAACATACTATGTACTCAGATCTTAATAGTGAAGGCAAATGAAGTGAAAAAGGGACAAGAATAGATATTTGGATGAACAGGCTGGTGTAGTTGATAAAGTGGCACTAGTGTTAAGATAGCCCTCAAAATTATTAATGGAAAGAAAATACCTGTCTGAGGGAGGGATTATTCAGCACTAACATCAGAAGAAAAAGAAAGATAATGCTGGGCGGTACATTTTTGATAAGATAGCAGAGATGAAGGGGATAATTTGAATGATATACTAGATGAAGACCTGAATATGCTTAGAAATGATGTTGCTAGGAAATACTTCCCTATTGATGGCACTGGTTAGTTTACATACAAACATAATTAAGTTCACAACCTTTGAGGAAACTATTTCTCCAATGTGTAATCTGGTCTTCAAACCATTTACATGAGTGTAATACTGTATGTATACGAAGGTTTCTGTGGTCTAAGGCAATTGATGTTTCACCATGCATGTGACGGCTGGAGTGTAAATTTCAGTTTTTGTAACTGGTTTCACATTCTTGGGTTTAACCGTTTCATTAATAGTTAGCAATTTCCTTTTTCTGGAATCTTTTTGGTACATTTAATTTGAAGTGGGGCTTCTTACTCACTGGTCCATTTTTGTGGCAATGGTTTGTTTCTTGATAACAGTTGTTTATAAATTACTTTTTGTTTGACAGATTGATAGTTTCACTGTAATTTGTGTCCAGCTTTTTTAACGAGCTCTTTCTAAGGCCTTTTCTTTTATTTTGAAGTTTATATAGTATTGTCATTATTTTCACCTCGTTCTTCTATAATGTCTTGCTTAATTTCCTGTTTCTGTGTGATAGTGGGTACGTATTAGAGATTTGGGTCTTTCATGCTAATTTCTTTCTGGGTTGTATTTTTGTCTAAGCTCTGTTCTATACCTTGTCATGTATATTATTTTTTCTGTTTTACTTGATTTTTTAAAAATCTTAAGCTGAAAACCCTTATGGACAGAGTCAATAGACTATAAAACCAAGAGGGCTCCAAACGGAAATCAGCCTGCAGAGAGAAAAAGTTACAGGAATTAAATACCTGGGAGATTAGAAGATTCCTGCACTTGACAAGCTATTCTACATTTTAGTTGCAGCCAAGATGAAACTCCTGGCAAACGGTTTTGTTTTTTATGTTTACAAGTTATTCACATGAATGTTAGCTAAAAATTGTTGCTTATGGTTACAGTATTTCATTAGGATATATTGAATTCAGTATAGAATTTAGGCCAAAGACCAAGCACTGGGACCTATGAGGTCATTCATCACTCAAACAGAAATTATGAGTAAAAAGGTTTGAAAGGTGTAACAAGAGGAAAACCTCGCAGTTGCACTATGAATCAATTGTCAAGAGAGGGTGGAAAGTAAGATGGAAGAGAATATGAAAGGAGGTTCAGTAAAAGGAACGAAAGGAGTTGCAACTAGGGGCCGAAGGCAAGCTGCAAAGATCCCTAAGTAATGGCTACAATGCACCACGAGGTGCACTGACAGCACTAACCCCCTATGGGAAGCATTCATTACGTTAGTTTTGTAATTTTTATTTTTTTGGCAGACCATTTAAACCCTTACTTCAGTTCCAGTTTAGGCTGTCTTATGAACATTTCCATTCTTCAAGTATTTTTAATGTATATATATGTATTATGCACACTTACATCTTGCATGGTGTTTCTGACTTGTTTGTGGACTTGGTATGGCATTTTTTTGGCAGTGCCCAGGTTCACAGCAATTTTAACATGTCATTCAAATTTGATTTTTACCATTTATAAATTGGTTTATTTATTTTCCTGCTTGGAGTATTGAAGATTTCAGTCTTACTCATTGCTGTCAATTTTACATTTTTTTTTAAACTGGTTCATCTTCATTATTAGGTAATATCTTTGTCCTCTGAGCACTATTCATTGTCCCATGTTTTGTTATCTACAAATTGTACGACAAGATAACCTCAAGTACTTGATAGCTGGTGTTCAGTATCTGGTGACTTATTCTCACTTCCAAACAGAATCATAAGTCGGAATTAAAATTTTCAGTTTCTGTTACCTGAAAAGATTATAAATGTTATTTCCATTTACTTTTAATTATAGTGAAGAAATCCAATGGGAAAATAAAAGGGGATGCCACAGGTCAAAGGTTGTGGATTCCTATTCCAGCTAAGAATACAAGTGTCATTCTGCAAAGAGAGGAGAAATGTTGGTGCTTTCCAAAGGCAGCTGCCCTGGGACACCGGCCCAACTATACACCTTACCCTCACTGCTTTAAGAGTTCAGTTCATTGAGATCAGACCTAGCACTGAGGGGAAGGTTTGACAATCTACCCTTCACTTTCCCACATCAGGTAATAAGTTATGATGTTCAACCAACTCCAACATCCCCCCCCCTCCCCCCACTTCAATGTTTCATAAGCAGATTGTTTTATAATCCAAACTATTTTAGCCTTAATTGTAAAGTCTGTTTTAATAAAAACAAAGACCACTTGTTACTACAAGAGAAAAAAGCCTGACTGCAATTTAAGTCAGCAGCTATGGTGGAAGGCTTCCGGTACTTTTATGTCTAACATCACAAGACCACTGAAGCATGTCTCTGCTGCCATCCTCTATGGACATAATGACTGCAATGAGTCCAGGATCTGCGGAGTATGCCCACCTCATGATCCCAAGCCTACAGAGTAGGACTGATCCTCATTCTCTGCCATCTGACTCGTGAGCTGTTCAAGCCACCATAGGAGGCTCGGACAGACCTCACTTAAATTCAGGCAAAGCAAGTGGCAAATTACACTGCCTTTCATATTAAATCCAGCATCCAGAGGGAAGGAGTCTCTCATTCGTTTGTTCCCAAGCTTGTGGTCAAACCTCACAACTAACTGGTTCTCATAGCTTTGAGACCACAATCTCCACCCTCTTTTGCTGCTGACCATGACCAGATGTTTTTGTGCCAAATGTAACCCTTACAATACTATCCACTCAGGACACAATATATTAGGATAGTCTCAGCACTGTTTGTTAGTACTGAGGGCTGGTGTCCAAGAATAAATTTTCTTTTTTGATTTCACAAAAAGATCAAGCAGGCATAAGTTGTCCAGGGGGGTCAACACACAGGGAAAGAGCTCATAAGTCAAGGGCATTGAGCTCATAAGTCAAGGGCATTGTCCCACCCTGATTTCCAGCAGGAACTTAATGTTCTGCAGATTCTGAGGGCTGGGTTTGATACCAAGCCACCTTAACCAATGCCTATCTTGAGGAGATCTCTTTAAAGTACTTTAGACATCTTAGGATCTGAGGTAATGCAACATATACAGTGAAACAAGCTGTCTAGGTAAAACATTTTGCCAAGGGCACAAAGGTGATGCACGGCTGGTAACAAAAGGATATGTGACCAGCACTTCTTTCCATTCAAGAGCATTTAAGCAAAGTAGGAGCTACCCCACCTTTTACACGCCTACCAATTAACTACCTCGGCTACCAAGCTTCATTAAGTTTCCTTTGGGTGTACATATTCATAAAATGGTAAATAATCTTGTAGGTTGCTTTATTGTCAACAGCAAATAGTACAGTATTTTGAAGAATACGTTCACTAAACTGGTTTCTGTGCAAGTGAAAATACAGCCCCGCTGAGTGTTTGGTTACTGCTTTGAAAATGTTAGCTTATATTACTGTTTTGTTACATCTTACTAAAACAGGCTATACATACAGTGAAATGTGAATATCTGCTATGTATTGGAGTACCAATAGAAAATGCAGTCAGTTGTCATTGGAAGACACCCTTTCAAAAAAATCTATGAAGTACTGCAGGATGAGGATTCCTGATTAGTGTATTTCCTACCATAATAATGCCATATGAAGTACTGCAGGATGAGGATTCCTGATTAGTGTATTTCCTACCATAATGATGCCAATTGTCTTATGAAATTTTCCCACCTTGTCCATTTCTTATGAAAATTGTAAATACAAAGAAATGCTTATCCTATCATTTTGATTAATATAATTAAAATGAGTTTGAATCTTTCCATTTCACCCAAACTTGCTCATCTTTATGCTCCTCTCTATTCTGGCCTCAAACCCTGTAAGATGCTGAAACAAATTTATTTCCACTGTGGCTTTCCACTATTACAAGACCTTACTCCAGCTCTTCACTACTAGTTTTCCTACAGGGTGGCCATTAAAATTCAATCCTTTTCAACTAAGTAAACCTGGGCAACTTATGGACAGCATCTGTTACATTTGATAAAATTTCTTCTACCCATACACATTGCTCACTGGGCAAATAAAGCCCTTTTCCAGATACATATTCTTCTATTGCAGGTCAATCCTCTATCAACCTACAGCTAACAATTGCCAAATGCATATGGTAATCAAAACCTGTTAAAGGAAACTTGATTCCTAGCAAGGTAGTGATTATTACATACACAGTGCAGCAGATTAAGTTGAGTCCAACTGTTTAAGGAAATGCCTTTCAACCAGTGACAATGGATCATAAGACCAGAATAGAGGGGGCAATAAAAAAAGTAGCACCAACCTTGATAATACAGCACCTTTTGTGAAGATTCGTTAAGTATAAAGAGCGGAAATTATTTGCCATAAGACCAATGCTTCTCTGAACAGGAAGGACATGGTCACAAATAAAACAAGAATCTGAAAAGGTGAGAATGTCATACATATATGGCTGCTATGCATTGGGAATCTCATGAAAAAAAAAAAAAAAAAAACAGAACATGGAAAACTGGGAATATTAAAAAAAAGTCTTCAAAGGAATCACAGTATTTTATTTTCCCCTACAACATACAGGGTAGAAGAGAGATTCCATAATTAGGATTTTTACCTAGTCTTGAAGAGATAACTTTCCTATGGTTAATATGAAAAAATCCTTATGCCTACATCTTTGACATTGCAGACTTGTATTACAAGGAATGGTAGAGTACTTGGCAACTAGAAACTAATTATACAATATCTGTATTGTTTCACATTTACATAATCCAAACTCCTTGCTCATACTTCTTAAATACAGCCATCAAAGCAAACCTACACTCACAAATATCAAATATGAATAAGTATGAATAGCTAGGAAACACAGCTTGATGAAGACTTTATGTTGTAAATATACATTTTGTATTAAATAATACAAACGCAACACAATTTATCATTTCCTCAAAATAAACTAATTTCAAAATAACCTTCAATAGCATAAAAAAGCCCTATTCATAGTGCTTTTGCAAGCTATAACGAGTAACAGAATGCTGCAGGTATCCTATTAAAACAAATTCAGAATGCTGCAGGCATTCTATTAAAATAAATTCTTAAGTAAACAAATCAGATCCCACATCAAAATATCAACCTGACAACCAAGACACAAAACTTAACGTAGCTGCTCAACTGCTCCATCAATACTGTCCATCAGTGACTTCACTTTGCCCCACTGAGAGGTAGACAGAGAAATGCCTGAAATAAGATGACGATAAATTTTGAAAATGTATTTAAAAAATTGAATATAACAATTCCATTGTTATATCCAACCCTCATCAAATAAAAATTTACTATGAACTTGTCAGCTACTGCTAAAATAACTTGTAAAATAAATGGTAAAATAACTCAGCAAAGACTGAAAAGACATAGGGACACAAGGGAATGATCAAGCAAACCCAAAGCAGTGTTCTGGTAATCCATGCCTTCTTGTTACATACCCAGAAGACTGCAGTAGGAATTATCTTTTCCTTCAAGGCTTAGGGGTTACCAGTTATAAAACACGACTGCCCTGATCATAAACCCATCAGCATCAACAAAGTAACTGTGTTAATCCAATGTCAGATGCTGCTCCTGCAAAATCATCTACAAGTTCATAACTTTCAAAGCATGGAAAAAATACTAATTTTGAATGTTGCATGCATCTAAATTTCATAATCTTTTTTCCTTTTTAGCATCGTGGAATGATGTAAAATCCAGTGACAATAGTATAACCTATGACTTTCGAGTTAACTTGGGAATGTATACAAAAAAAAAATTGTGTGCTACTTATTAAAGACCAACTGACGAACAATTCAAGATACAAACAACTGTCCAGAACGTAACTTGTTCATAAGTAGGGTGGTGTTTGTATTATCAAATCACATTTCTCTATCAGGGTACCTTGTTTTACACCAATCTTGCAGCAGAGAGAGAGAGAGAGAGAGAGAGAGAGAGAGAGAGAGAGAGAGAGAGAGAGAGAGAGAGAGAGAGAGAGAGAGAGAGAGAGAGAGAGATCACCTGCCCATTGTAGCTGCCGCAAACACTTTATGGAATGACTTTTTTCTTGGAAGGAGTTTGACTCATTATAAGGGACAATGGGCTGCCCAGCGTACGGGTTTTTACTTTACCATACAGGTAACCACAATCATGGTCTACTGTAATAGGCAGGAGATGAGTGGCTCCTCTTACCACATTTACTGATTCTAAGGTAAGGCTGACATAATTTTTAGTATATATTTGTATTTATTATTTTTTTTAGAGACAATGGGATTTTGGCAGGTTGAAACAACCTTCTACACTCACCTGTAGCTTGATCAGTAAGTGCAATCTTATATTTGGATATTTACAAAGACGGCCAGCGTTAACATCCAAAAACTGCTTTTAAATCAAGTACATCTCACCACTTTTGTTTGCAGTAGTACTATCTCCAGTATGCAAAGTAAGGCACAGAATTTGAAGTGGGAAGGGGAAACAGCAGCAGTGGCAGCATATAACCATACTCAATTTAAATGTAAGCCCGTTAAAAAATCCTGAACTGTACCCAGGCAGCTTTCAACTATGTGTCTACACATATGAACTAAATCTTGGATAAATATTTCCATCAGTAAGTTCCGTTTACACCTTATGTGAATGCTCCCTCAACATAAACTTCAATTATTTGGTAAAACAGTGATAGGAGGTGATGGATGAACTATACACATGTGCTATTAAGGGAATATAAACCATGATTAATGTGGACTAACAACTAGCAGCTGACGTGATGTCATAGTTTTTAATAGCTGGAAGAAACTTCAAACAAAGACAATGAAAGAGACTTGATACAATCAATAAAGGGGCAATGTGGAAGTGGTGAGAATATATTGTAACAGAAGTTATTACGAGCAATTTTCAGAGCACTTTATAACTTATCTATGAAATACTTATATTTGTTGAAATATTTAAGCAGGAAAGTAAATGGTTTGCTGCATAAGTGTCTGAGATATGGGTTTGTTATGCCTCCTTGTGGCTGTTCAATACCTTTATGGAGAGCTGACATGAAAAATTGGACAAATTTCTTTAGAGGTAGGTACTGTACTGAGCTCTCAGATAGGGAAATGGGTTGTGAATGGTGTGAGGAGAATATGAAAAGTAATTACGGGGGACTGATTTAACTCGGATAAACTATGAAGGGTAGACTAAAACTCATTGTGGGGAAACCCTCGCTTGACTGGAATCAAAAATTCTAAACTCCAACAGTCAGCCCTACAAATAAACCACCTCCAGTTACACAAACTGCAGAGTAATCAGTTACAGAAAGTTGAGGTGCCTAGATATAAACAAATTAAAATTTTATCTAAATGAGAGAGCGAGAGACTAACCTTTCTTTCCAGGGAGGACTTTCCCATCCTTCTCGTAAAATTCACGAATATCAACATAGACTCGTCCTTTGAATTCTCGTACAGTGACCCTCCTGAGGCCATCAATGTCAAAGTAAGTCTCTCCACTGTCATTTGTCCTGGCTGGTCCATCACCTCCACCAGACTTTGATTTCTTAGGTGGTGGTGCTCTCTAGAATGCAAAAATTCATGGTCATTGGCTTTACCTCCAATTCAAGATCATCATAGCCAGCAGGATCTCTTGATCTTCATGAACTAGACTAAGTGAAAGTTATGTTCCCACAACGTTCTGAAAATTCTAGGGTAGAGAGATAAACCTATAAGTACAGTATTTGGAAAATTAAGTTAAAAAAATTATGTATCTTTGAAATAATTGAAAGTACAATATTAGATGAAAATTATGTAGGCTAGTGTAGCATATTTTGTTTCCTTTTTTGCCAGTGACTCTTGATGCCAATTCTGACAACACAAGGGGCAACATCCTTATTAAACAAGCCAGGAAGCCATTAACTAAAGCACTGGACTGTTGTTTTCAACTACCCTAATCGACAGACAAACAAATAGCTACCAAGAAACAAGGTGCGCACAACAATAAAAGAGCATAAGACATAGGGTAGCATTAATAGTTCAAACTTTAAAAACCCTCTGACACCAGCTAATGTAACTTTAAATTATACTTGGGTTTCCAAACACCCAAGTTTATGATATATTTCCTGTGAATTTAAAACAAATAAATTTGGGCCAAATCCACTTTTTCTTGGAAAGGCCTGAACCCCAACCACAACTGTGCTTATAAAAGCATATTTGTAATGCAATATTAAAACGACCGCAAGTACTCACATCTTCAGGTCCGGAATCAGAATCTGAATCACTGCTATCTTTTTTGCTGTGCTTGGGCATCTTGTTGTTTAGATGAGAAACCTGCACAAACAAACATTTTGCTTAGACTTACTAGTCATTTGTACATATTAAATTAATAAAATAATTAAAACCTCAAGAACAGCTTAATAAAGTCTTAAAATGGTGAATTTCAAGCATTTTTTAATTTTCACTCCACATCTACATTGTCAAAACTCACACCGGAGGAAGAGAAAAAAACCTTACATCCTTGTCACATTCTGTTATATAACTTTTTACTCATATAACATCAAAGCCTTCAACAATTAACTAAAACAATTAAAATATTTGACTTACACCCTTCACTAAAGTGGTCTATTGCCTTTAAAGATCATGTAAAGTACTGTACACTGTTTTCTGAATAATATTAGCACTGATTTTAGGCTGGATAAGATTCACATTTTTATCAATACCTTCTGATTATTTTCTTTGTTGCTAGTACCAATTTCAAATATGTTACATTAAAAGTTATTCATATTTTCTTGGGTATACAAACCAGAGTACAGTGCATCACCAACTTATGGTGGATTCGATTTTACAACGTCAAGTTATGGCATCATTAAGGGCGAAATACAACTTACAGCATTAATCAAGTTATGGCGCAGTGCTGGAACGGATCCTCTGCCATAAATCAAGGACCTACTGTATTTTAGGTAGTACTGCTTCTCAATATGAAAGGCAACAGTTGTTGAAGTGTAGTAACAAGATGACATTTTCGTAATACAATAATGTTTAATATAGACTTACCAAGTAATTACATAGCTATTAGTTTCTACTTTAACGGCAGCTTTAGAATTGAAAATTCGCAGTAGCGCCCTTTTGTTTTGGTGCAGGTAAGTGCCCCGCCCACTTCCGGGGAAGTATAGGTACAACACAGTTGAAGAGCTCAGTTCGTTTATGCTCTATGTCCATGTGTGGGGAGGAGGGATGGGCTCCGATCTTGTAATTACTTGTTTACAGTATATATAAAACCTTATTTTATTAAAAGATGTCATTTTTATATATGTAACTTTCCAAGTAATTACAAAGCTGAATCTCACACATGTACTACTCAGAAAACATTTATAAATGGAAATGCATTTGAAACAAATAAAAAGTTAGCACTGTGGTACAGTGAAACCCCTGCTAATGCCTGAGTATTTTAATAGTTTTATCACAACAAGTGCATTTATTCATGAAAATTACATGAAAATACAGTAATTAGTGAATATTTCTCAGTGAAAAATACCGCGAATGGGTGACTCCACGAATCGTGAGAACGCGAATACGGGGGTTTACCATATTGCTTGTTGTAACCTTACCTGGGGAGAAAGCAAGAGCAGGAAGGCACTGCCTCTCAGTCATTGCTTATCTTGACCTGTTGGGACATGACCAGTTAACGTTATGAATTGCACCTACTTCAGTGGGAGCTTTTGGTCAGGGACAAAGCTAAAGAGAATAATTGCCCTTGGCCTGGGTGTGAGCATACACCAACCAACATGACCATAAAAACACAGATTGGAGGGTACTCCAGTTACCAAGTATACCTAGGCTTCCCAAAACTCAACAACCTTAAACAAGACTAGGAGACAGAGGAAAACAGAAGGATCACGCCAGCCGCGGAAAACAGACCCAGCGTACTGTAGTCCTCGAAAACTGTCTTGACATCACATAAATAGCGGTTGGCAAAGACTGGGCAACACTTCCAGTAAGTCGATTGGATAATCATTGAGAGAGAGAGATTGTGTCTGAAAGCCAATGATGTGGCTACTGCCCGCACTTCAAGGACCTTTACCTTTAACAAAGGTAAACCATCTTCTTGCATCCCCAAGTGAGATTCCACAATAATTTCTCTCAAGAATGAAATAGCATTCTTGGAGAGAGGGAGCAAAGGATTCTTAACCAAGCACCAGAGATTACGAAAATCCCCTCTGATATTCTTGGTTCTCTCGAGGTAATACCTCAACGCCCTCACTGGGAACAACACTCTCTTTTGATCTGAAGGTCCAACCAGTTCTGTAAGGCTTTAAATGGAAAAAGAACGAGGCAATGGATTAGAAGGGTTCTCGTTTTCAGCTATGAAACCTAAAATGTAAATGCATACTGCAGTCTCTTGGGGAAAACCCACTTGTTTATCCAGAGTGTGCAGCTCACCAACTTGTCTTGCTGTGGCTAAGGCAATTAAAAATAGTCTTTCTGGATAAGTCTCTAAAAGACGACGTGTGAATTGGCTCAAAAGAAGGGCCTGATAACCAATGTAGCACTACATCTAGGTTCCAAGACATTGGGAATTGCAACTTCCATTTTGTGGTGTCAAAAGGATTTAACCAAGTCCAAAATGTCTGGATTAAAGGAAATGTCCAAACCTCTAGGCTTGAACACTGAGTTCAGCATGGATCTATAGCCCTTGATCGTAGACATTGAAGGCCCTGGGAAGATCTCAGGTAGAGTAAAAATTCAGCTAGTTGGGCTATAGAGGTAGAAAAAGATGAGATGCTAAGTTCCTTGCACAATCTGCAAAATACTGCCCACACAGCTTGGTAGAGCTTGGAAGATGATTCGCATCAACATCTCACAATAGCATTTGCAACCTCTCTTGAAAACCCTTTAACTCTCTCAAGCTTCCTGGCAGTCTGAAGCCTGTGCGAGCGAGAGTGGACAAACCTTGATGAAACCAGTTGAAATGAGGCTGTCTGAGCAGATCTTTCCTCTGTGGAAGGAGCCGTGGAAAGTCCAATAGAAGTTCCAGAAGGTCCGGAAACCATTCCTTTTGAGGCCAAAGGGGGGACACCAGAATCATTGACGGGTGATGATAAGTCCTGAACTTGTTTATTACTTCCCTCACTAATCTGAATGGAGGAAAAGTGTACACCTCCAGGTCTGACCAGTCCTGGAGCATCACATCCATTGCCCACGCTTGAGGGTCCAGCACCGGAGAGCAATACAGAGGGAGGTGATGGTTCCTGGACATTGCAAACAAGTTTACCCTGGTTTTCCCCACCATTTCCACAGGTCAGTGCACACCTGTGGATTCGGCGACCATTCCGTGGGTAGAGCCTGCTTGAAACGGCTCAACTCATCCACTAATACATTTGACTTGCCCTGAACAAGGCGGGTGAGGATATGAGTGTTGTTGTGAGCCCACAGGAGGAGATCTCTGGCTACCTCGCACAGCCTTCTTCTGAAGTTCTGTAGCTACTTGTTCCATCATCTCTTGAGGGAACAGGCTGATTTTGTCCAACAAGGCAAAAAGAAGAGAGGATCTCTGGGACGAAGTCAGTCCCTTGGTGACGAATGAGCAACACATTTCTCTTTTCTTCAACATACCTGCAGAAAAGAGAGCAGCTGGTTCTTGTGTCCCATCTCTAATTGCCTTATCAGCGCATGAAAGAACCCCGAGCCAGTCTTGCAGCGAAATTATCCTGTAAAGGAGAACAATCCTCAATCTTCATTAAGTCGCCCACCATCCAGTTGAGGAAACTGAAGATCTCTAATACTTTGTAGGTGTCTATCACCAAGCGGTTGAGCTCAGAGGAAGAAAACAATCTTTGCCGCGTCAAAGGCTGATCTACAAGCAGGATCAATGAAGCCAGAGAAGTCTCCTTGGGAGGAGGCAAAAATTCCCAGGGAGGGTGCTCCCCTGGTCACATAAAACACATACTTCCTCTTTGAGAGGCACGAGTCAATACCCGACAACAATTTCTTGGAGGAAATTCAAAGTCATCTTCGGGAGTTTAGTCGAGCCTGCTGGTCGCTGTAACATGAATGAAGAGCCAGGAGAAGGCGGCGCTGTGGTGGAAAATTACGATGGAAAGCAGAACAAAGTTTAACAGGGACGCATAAGACAACAAAGGCTGTTCTTGTTCAGGTTCCTCTTCTGCTGGCGAATTAGTGGACAGCACCCAGCCCTGATGTGGTTCCTCCAGTAAATGCGCGTCATATTTACAGAGGCTAACCTAATATTACAGCCCTTACTGCAATACCAGTTACTAGTCACACTCGAGTCTTAACAATTAAGTCAAAAAACCACACAGATAAGCTAAGCTTATCTAAGCTATGAAAATATGGCACAGAGGCTACCAAATCAAAGAATACTTCACCAAATCCTTCGAAAATAATCCAAACCATCCAGTGATAACTCCTGAATTTCAAAACAAAGCTGCTGAACAACCAACGCATGGTCACTGAGCTGCAGAAACGAACTGAGCTCTTCAGCTATGTTGTACCTATACTTCCCCAGAAGTGGGTAGGGCACTTACCTGCACCAAAACAAAAGTGCTACTGCAAACTTTCAATTCTAAAGCTGCTGTTAAAGTAGAAACTAATAGCTATGTAATTACTTGGTAAGTTACACATATAAAACGGATAATTGGCAGTATGTAGGTGATCACCTTCCCTTAACCCGTTTCTTTTTCTTTCAGCACCAGGGACTAGCCTATATGGGCATGGTAAGGTGGGATTATGATATCAGGTGGGATTATGATATAAGGTGACTGCCTAGTTGATATCACCACATGGAAATGCCTTGTTCCCAGTGATGATATTGAGCTGGAAGACCACCTTCATCAGAGGAAAAACCAAATTTCCCCCTTCACTGGTCCATCAAGACAAAAAGAGAGGGTATTCTTGGACTCCTCCTCCTTGCCCCTGATGGTAATACAAAGAGACATCAAAGACAGGCTGACAGGTTCTTCAATTTTGCCACTAACTAGTCCCAAACAAAATACTAAAGGCTGTAGAATTCTCCAACAAGCTTCAATGAGGCTAAGGCTAGCAGAAAGTCTAGAGAGTGAGTCTCCACCCAACGGCTCCCCACAAGGCTCTATATTGTATGAGTCAAGCTGCAAAGGCCAGAGTCACATCCACCCTGGAGAGAAAAGCTCCAGAGTTAGGCAAGCCTGTACGTACGACTTTCCTATGAGCATGGACAGCTCTACCTAGGAAGATCGGTAGATAAGCCCTTAAGCTAGGAACCTGGCTCTCACTAAAGAGAATGAGAGGATTTGTCTCTACAAAGGTGGATGAGTAAATCCAACTGGATAGACCCACCTTTGACATCAAATGGTGATGGGCTACTTTCCCAGTACACATTAACCAAGACCCTTCAGAGGCAGCCAGACATCTCCCGAGCTGTCCTATAAGAAAAACCTATTCTGTGGAACTAGTGGAAACACACTGAAAAGTGAGCACTTAAACAGACTGGTGGCACCTCAAGACATACAGCTGACATACAGAGGTGGGCCAAGGGGGATTCTCTCTGGACACCTCAATTAGACTAGCTGGCAGAGTAGGATACCACTCAGCATAGGACTTAGGAGCTATTGTGGTTATTGGAGACCTGGAGCAACAAACACTGATCACTCAGCAAATCAAACTGAATACTGTAGAAAAAGACATATGTACATGCCCGGGATGTCTCGGGTCTGAATAAAAGTATGAAATTCAAGTTATATGGCCCAGTACTGGGGCTGGGGAGGTAGGGCTGCCACAGTAAGTTATGCACACATCTCCCCATAAAACAAAAATGGGGTCAGAAGACTAAGGAAAGGTGGAAGGGGACGTTATGTGGCTGCATTTCTTCACCTAATGCATCCACAATTCTGTCTCTTAGCTTCAGCAGTGGATTAGTATGGGGAAGTAACAGCGTTCAAGGAAAATGCCTGCATTCAATACTGCAGAGTTATCTCCATCACAAAATGACTATAATGAAATTCACAAGGACTGAGCTGTGGTAAAGGAACATAGGAAAGATACAAGAAGCGGTCATACCAAAAGTGAAGATGAAGAAGGAGTAGGTGCAATGGGCACATGCCACTTTCACACCCAGGGAGAGCTTGGTGCACGCGCGCACACACAGCCATGTTTTCATTGATCTAATGCAATTTGGTTAAATGTACAAGTCATTAGGAAAAATGAACCACTTATAACCCATTTGGATATATGCAGGCCCTAAAACCAACTAGGGTATAATAAAGTTTACATTATTTTGACCACTTATACAGAAAAATGTCGTATTTGAATGTATCTGTTTTGGAACTGCTGTATAACAAATCACTGATCTAAATGTTTAACTGGGTTTGGATATCGTTTGATATGGTATGGGTAAAATTAAATTTAATTTCTGTGGATAACAGCTGGCTTGCCTATCACCACCCCATACAGCTGGCTTGCCTATCACCACCCCATACAGCTGGCTTGCCTATCACCACCCCATACAGCTGGCTTGCCTATCACCACCCCATAAGTCTGGAGGAGGTTAGGGTGGGGGTGGAGTTCTGCTATGTAACAAGCCAGCACCCTTGGTTGAGCTAGAATAGGGCGTCAGATTACAACATATGCCTTTAATTTACAGCATTTTATACAGGCAGTCCCTGGTTAACGGCGGGGGCTCCGTCCCCAGCTGGGCGCCGCTAACCAAGTCAGCAATAATAGCGCCAAAAACCCAGCTTCATGGCGCCGTTAATCGGAGACTGGCGCCGAAAACCCGGTTAACATCGCTAGCCAAGTGCCGTTACACCAAAAAATCGTTAAAAGATGCCGCCGGTAAGCAGGGACTGCCTATATCAAGTTAGGTTGGGACTTCTGGCCACTAAAGCGCCTGGCATCCTAGGTTAGATTACATAAGGATGTATCTTATGACTAACCTTGCAGGCCTATATTATCTTACTTTATAAAAAACTGGATGATTGTTCCTGACATTTTTCAACTGGGTTATGTTTTTGACTGTTGTAATTTATTCTTTCATACCTTTCTACCCTAACATGGGTTAAAGTTCGTTTCCGGTCCAAACATCCCTACTCGATTTTTTATTATTTCTTTTGAATCATTAAAAAAATTAAAAAGAAAAAATTCTATATACATAATTCTTGCAAACTAATATTTATCACATTAAAAAATAAAATTTATGTAAATAATTGAGGATTTTTTCTAAGTTTCAATTTTATCGGTAGTTCTATATATCAGCTCCACGCCTGTTTTTATCTTTTCAACTGGTTTTTTCTACACTTTTAGGGGTTCTGATACTGGCGGTGCATCTGTTTGTTTCGGCCAAATGGAATGTCCTTTGCCGTGTTTAGTACTGGCTCGGGGTTACCCATATGTTAACAAGTTATTGCACTTGCCGGACGGGATATGAACCGTTCGAAACAGACGTACCCGTGCTCTGTCTTGTGAAGATCGTGTATGGAAACCCCTTGTTGGATGGACTTCGGGGGTTAATTACAGGTTAATTAGACTCGAGCGCCAAAAAATGAAAGGTAAATTCATAATTAGCAACCAAAAAACTGCAGAAAAAGTCATGTTATAGTGCCGTCGGCGACGCAGAGCTACCCTATATTTCATTTTATCTTACCCATGACTTCAAGAGCTCCTGCGAGTGCATTTGTACATAAGCATGTCCGTGCACTTCACCCACTTATCTATCATTATGTCACACTGTTTTGATGTGATTGGAGAACATCATTTGCGCGGGCGTTCTGTTGACTCGGAATTTGAAATTATTGGCAAGGATCATCAGGTCAACTAAGTCGAAACATTTACTTCTTGTAATTAGGCCTCTTTTTGAATACAACTGAAATTGCCCAATAATAAAACAGGTTTTCGTTTGGATCTTACTTCAGAGCCAATGAAAAAAAAAAGTCATTTATTTCATTAGCCTACTAATTTTCCGTTGATTATTTCAACTTTCACCCACGACTGATATGCAGCAAAATGTTTGTAGTTCTCATCATTCACACAATGGACGCCGCGTGTAATGGGTGTGAATATACACAGTATTAGTGCCTCAGGAAATTTTTCCATGGGTGTGAATATACATAGTATTAGTGCCTCAGGAAATTTTTACAAAGTATGACGAAGCCTCATCTTTTTTTAAGAAGTCACAGAATTCTTCCAAGTTCTGTTACACACCCGAAGTGTTCCAAGCCCTGTACTTTAAGATCAGGTATGAATTTGTGTAGCTGTACCAGTAGTGTTTCTCCCAAAATTGAAAAAACGAAAGCCTTGTGGCTATATTGTTAGTGACTTTAAGGGAACCTATCTTGAAAGAATTCACTTTCCTTGAAAGAATTCATTTTCCTTCCTGGAAGTTAGTTTTATATGTGAGTGGCTCTCAAAAACGTAATGTACATAAGAAATTGTAACCTACAGTTTTGAAAAGAGCTCATCAAATTACGACTTAAAAGGGAGACCATACCCCTCCCTCCATAGCTAACATGGCAAAAAACCAGTCACTAACACCTAGGTTAAGTTAAGTATACCTTAGTTTTACCAGACCACTGAGCTGATTAACAGCTCTCCTAGGGCTGGCCCGAAGGATTAGACTTATTCAACATGGCTAAGACCCAATTGGTTACTTAGCAACAGGACCTACAGCTTATTGTGGAATCCGAACCACATTATACCGAGAATTGAATTTCTATCACCAGAAATAAATTCCTCTAACTCTTCATTAGCCGGCCAGAGAGTTGAACTTGGGCCTAGCGAGTGCTAGGCCACAACTCTACCGACTCCCCCAAGGAAGAGCTACTACCCCTGGGTTACGTGGTATTTTTTATTGGCAACTTGTAAAATTTTACCCCCCTAATTAAGTCATGACCTACCCTAACGAGGACACTTTGCCCTAACCTAGCAGGGGGGTTTGCCTTCGCCCTACCTGGTAACCCCAAAGTCAGCCACTACCCATCACGTTGCATTCTACCCGTTAACCCAACTTACCATGGGCTATGCAACCCCAACCACCATCGCCTTCTTCAGTATTTAATTTACAATAAATACGACGGTAACTCTACTGGAAAGCTCCGCAAGATGATATCGTTCATCAATAATTTTTTTTTTTTACTGAAAATATTAAAGACATAAAACTTGATGCATATAACGCGGTATAATTTTTTTTTTTTGAGGGGGGACCGAAATAATTTAACTTGCCGTCTTCTGATTACTCTTTTACGTTCATCCCCGAAGGACTGCTACTAAATACGCACTTCCCGACACCGACCCCCCTCCTCTGTGTAACTACCCTCAACAATTCCATTATCATTAGCTTTTAAACTCGATAACCATCCTGATGCTAAAATTTGCAAAATGGTCCGCTTCGGCGGATACTGTCCGTCCGCGCTCAAATTTTGCAAACGAGTAAAATGCTCTATTATCTTGAATAGATCTTATCCGGGCGTTACCAAAACCACCGGTGACACACACACATCCTGTAGAATATCACATAAGAAGATGATATTACGTACTGTACCTGCTTCAATCAGAAGAACAGTCTAGGGATGCAACCTAAGCGGAACAGTTGATGGCGGTAACTTGCGGACACAACTATGCGAGGAAAGGAAAGATGGCGTCTTTTGTTATGAGGGCGCTGGGATTCGCTCTTAACGCCATCTGTTGAAGTTGAGATGAACTAAACGGGCTATCGTTGACTATTCCTGTCCCTCGTTGTACAAAAAAAAAGCTTCCTTGAACCTAAATATCTCTTGACATTTAAAAATTTAAAGTGGAATGTAACAGAAATAAGGTTAATTTATGATTTAGCTTGGTGAAATAGAGTTGGTCCAATGAATGTTTTATCTTTCATGTTTTGTGTTGGAGACCTTCCTGTTGCAGGGCCACCAGACTGGCCATTTTTAATCCTATTTCAGATTTTAGTTTTCTTGAATTATTAAACTTTGGTTACTGTGCCATAACTGCTCTTCAAAACGTCTCGTATCCTTTTAGTTTCGAGACAACCTGTCACTGAACAATATGGATGACGTTTGTTCTAAAGTCCTTTTCTAATATCTTTGTTCCACTTGACTCCATCAATCTATATTTATCAACGCTTTCAGTGGTATATTGCTGTATAATGTGATGATTTAAACATTTCGGAGTCCTACATCACATGGATACTTGCTATCCTTATCATGCTCCTTTTTTATTCTGTTAGACATTTTATATAAGAAGTAAAGTTTATTTGGTTTGTCAATATTTTCAGAAAGCTTACAATTCAAATTACCCTTCGACTGATGTTGGCTAATTTTAAAATTTGCTTGCACCACCGCTCTTGATTTAATGATCAGTCTATTCTCAGAATCACAAGCGCCATGAAAGTATAAACAAACCAACAGATGGCTTGCCTCACTTTGCTCCTCCGCTTTACTTATTTTTTTTTTAATTTTGTCTCCAACTTTAAACCACTTCTTGTTCGGCAAAGCAATCACTGTCTTTGCTTTGCTGTTGTACCCGTTTTGCCTCAGGACACAACACTCGCATTGACAGAATTTTATTCCCGTCAGTCGAATCACTTGCCTAATTTACATCCATCATAAAATTTCCATGAGCGTGTGCGTTTGAAAAAAGCAATGACTTTCCACCACTCCACCTAAAAAAATCTCGTCTTTTATTAAGAAAAAAAAAAATAATGATAGAAATAAACTGGCGACAACTAACTTGTCAGTTCATATGCCTCGGAATTGACAGATGTTAGCTAGCGTCATCTACCGGACAGACAGTAAACTATCGAAATGCTAAGGTCTATGAAATCGTAGATTTTCCTGTCTTTGGCACATAGTCTTTATCTTGGTAGCGAATAAGCAACGCACATATGGATCATTCGAAGTCAAAACAAAAATCCCAAGTCAATTTACCATTTTCAATTAAATCTATCTATATCATAGGGGAATTAAAATAGGAAAGAAAAAAATGTGCATTTTTGTAAAATGAAAAATGAAGCTTGCAGACTCATCGCGATATGAAACAATCCGTCTGTTTCCTTTCCAAAATTTTTCTTCTTGAATAATACAGATTTTTGTTATTAAATATTGTTACTAGCCAGATGGGCCAGAGAGTAAATGAGGATGATAATAAGCATATAGGCCTACACTGCGGAAAAGACAAAGAACTGAGAAACACAAAATGAATGGGTAAATGAAGACGAAAGATTGAGAAACAAAATGCAATGCGTAGCTGAAAATAATTTAGATATAAAATAAAGAGGTGGGGGAGTTTCTAGCAGATCAATCTTTTTGACGGAATGGTTTGCGCGTCAGTAGAAATACTTTTTTTCAGAAACTTCTGAATTGACATGAAACCGACGTCTTGTAATTACTTTCCATGTTTGTTTTAGGTTTAGCCAGTCGCGTGATGACACGGGCTCTTCCTCCCAGAGCAGCACGTAATACGTTACCACTCCCATTCCATTTCCCACATCCAGCATTTCTCATTCCCAAATTCCCACCCTTCTTCCCCTTCTCGCCGTCCCACCAGCCATTTCCCATGTCCTATGTAGGTGAACCACCAAAGTCTACACCGCTGGCACATTTCGATTTGACCTTGACCTGTTACAATCTCTGTAGTATTTTCCAATTTTCTTTTTCTTATAAACAGCAGAATTTAGAGATAACGCTTCTTTTGGAAACGATAAGTTATTAATACATGAATATGAATAAAAAGTAGGCCTGTCATCCATGATGAGATTTGAGTGTGGGTCCGGATCTGGATCTAGAGCTTCTCTTCCGGTCCCATTCTATCGATGGCGCTCTGTTTGGCCCACAGACTGAAATGCTGCGCAACGTCACACTCAGACGATCCATGATTTTGCTTGTTAATTTCTGCTACTTACAAAGTCTAAATCAATATGTAATTAAGGAATGAATAACAAAGATTGTGCACCCCGGATACGAAATGCGACTTCTACGCATGAAGCGTGCCTAATACAAATTCAAAGCAAATTTCCTTCCAGATTTTTAAAAACTGATTTACTTGGCATTTGATCACAAATGCATAGCAACAGTGCAGTGTTCAAATGTTATTACGTACAATCTCATAATGTTTGTACGTTATCAATGCCAGGATTAATAGAGTACTCTCTTAATCGTGATCAATGCTATGAATCCATTCTTTCGTGCTGAGATAATATGAATAATTCTATATAAAACAATTATAATGATAGTTTCTGTCGGGGTATAGAATATAAAACGGGTAAAGATAAGAGGGCTTTCGTTCACTTGCGTATTTCTGGCAGGGGAAATACACATTGGAAGTTGAGAAAAACTTGCTTTGTTTTTGTTTTTCTTCTTGAAATATGAATGTACATTTTTGTTGACAATTTTTATTCTCTGCGCATGCTCTTCATTAGTGCCGATAAGCTGGCTTTGTCTTCATCCTTGATTCGGGTTTTTTTTTTTTTTTTTTTTTTTTGCAGACGTCCATTACTTTGACCACTTGACCTAGCAGACAAAATCAGTGATCTATGACTGAAGTATATCTTAGTTTAACCAGACCACTGAGCTGGTTAACAGCTCTCCTAGGGCTGGCCCGAAGGATTAGACTTAGAAAACTGTTATATATATATATATATATATATATATATATATATATATATATATATATATATATATATATATATATATATATATATACAATTGTTCTGTGCATTAGTAGTGTATGTGTGTGTGTGCACGCGCGCCTCTTTGTATAAGTGGGAATGTGCGCGTTTATATGGATAGCACCAGCCAAGCGGATATTTGTATTCCTCTCCCCATGCATACAGTGACTTACATATATAGTTATTCTTACTCCCGTCCTATATACGAGTATAGCTGTCCTAGATTACACTAGAGCATTTATTGATCTCTTTTTGGGATAAATAATATATTTTTTTCCCTATCGACTTACTCTGAAATCCAAGCCTAGGACAGGTAAAGCCAAAGAGTTTCCTTATGATACTTTTATAATTACGATACTTGAATTTTCACTAACGTCACTATTCTTATAGCTAATAGTGGCGATACTTTTAAAAGCACTAAATAAACTTGATGAAGTGATAAAGACGAACTTGAAAAACCATCACACCAGATTTGTTTTTTGGTTCACATTGCTATATGTAGTTAATATTATTGGTTTTCTTCCGTCTTCTGAAAATCCCTCAATGACATGATTTACTCGCTCTGATAAGATACTTTGAAAAAAATTACGTTGTTTAACATTAATTTTTGTTCATTAACTTGTTACATCACCTGTATGGTATCCCTCCTTAACATTTACATTCTTTTGTTAAAATTTTCAAATTCAAGTTAATGATATAATGATGTATTTAAAGTAAAACTATTAAACTCGGAGATGGAATTCATTCATAGCGATAAAATAGGTAAAGACTATTGAAGTGATTCTCCTGTTCTTGGTATCTGCATTTGGCTGGCGTCATTAAAACATTCCTGAAGGGTTGAAGAAATTTCCTAGACTATAGAAAGCATAAAAAATATTTTTATTATTCTAAATAATAATCCCTACCATTCACTCCCAAGCTACCGTAACATAGCTCTGTCGAATCTTAAACGTTTTGCGATCCATACAACGACTTTTCATTTCATACTACATGGAAATCTTTATGACATTCACAAGTCCTATACAGCTAAGCTGCTTATTTGTAATCCCAGACCTTTCACCGTAAACGACATTTTCTTAACGTCATATAATTCCACCGCAGCTGTGATGAAAACTGGTTCGCACAAAGAACCCCCTGAATTTGAAGTCCCAGAAATTTCAAGGGTGTTACTAACATGGTGCATTTGGTTATGTTTAGTAACACCCTTGAAATTTTTGGGACTTCAAATTCAGGGGGTTCTTTGTGCGAACCAGTTTTCATCACAGCTGCGGTTAAATTATATGACGTTAAGAAAATTTCGTTTACGGTGAAAGGTCTGGGATTACAAATAAGCTTCGCTGTATAGGGCTTGTGAATGTCATAAAGATTTCATGTAGCATGAAATGAAAAGCCGTTGTATGGATCGAAAAACGTTTAAGATTCGATAGAGCTATGTTACGGTAGCTTGGGCGTGAATGGTAGGGATTATTATTTAGAATAATAAAATTTCATTGAAAAATTGTATAAAATTTTATTCATAATGTGTCCATTTCATAAATGATACGCGAATTTCTGTGATTTCTTACCGATTATGAGTGTTGCTGCCATAACGTTGTTGGTTACTCGTCTGTGAACAACCACATATAATGAATTAAAATAGGTCATGCTATATGGAGAGTGAATATTGTGATGACACACGGGAAACACTAAGTGTTTGGATCTAAAATCTGGTGAATTCCAAATAAACTACAAATTCGAAGTGAACTTTACCATTATCATTACCTTATTTCTGCCCGTCGATGCTCACTAAACTTCTCTGTAATTCCAAGGGCTTAGTAACCTCACTAAAGAGTTTACAATAAACAAACATAATGGTAATCAGTACACAGCCTTACCCGTACTTACTCTGTTATCAGCCATTTCAACTTTTTACAAGTAGTCACTCTCCAAATGCAGAGAACTCCTCTTCAGGATGGTGAATTGCCAGAGAAGGCTACGGTCACCCAGCTTCTTAGATCACCTTGGTTTCAAGGAATAGAGAATGTAAAATAAACTCTCAATCAAAATTAAAATTTCCCATCATGTTTTACTTCTGACGCGTCCGTACACAATGGAAGCGGTAAGATGACCGCTCAATGCGAGCATGTTAAATGCTTATATGCTCTTCTCGGAATGGACCTGGTTCATTTTGAGATCAGTGTGAATACATGAAAATAGTTTACAGTATATAACTGGAATAACAAGATAATTTCAGCGAATAAGTTTTCATCAGCATGATATTAACTGAAAATTATGTATCCATCTGCAAAGCCTGAAGATCAATATGGAATAATTCGCTCAATAAAATTATTTTTGTAGGCACAATTGTGTTCGAGTATATTGGCCCTGGCTTTGGTATTTTACTGAAGTTTTATTATGCATTAAATCTTGCCATATCATACTAGCTTATTTGTTTATGATTAATATATAAGCCTTTAATTTACACCTTCCTTTTTTCAAATTTCATATACTGGGAAAATTACCAAAATTACAATCGCCATGAATTCGAACATACTGCAATGACAGGTGATTCATATGTAAACAAAACTCGCCCATTCTGGTGGCCTAGTGGTATTCTTTTATTAAGTCATATTTATATTTTATCTCAAGTGATATTCGACCTAAACTTGTGTCAGCATCATGCCGCTGTTTGAAGGTCTTACAATAGGTCTTATGAACGACAAAAATACGACAGTTGTGTTTGATTTTGGAACAGCATATACGAAGTAAGTTTAGCCTAGGCTAGTTTCAGTTAATACAGTCAAAATGGAATGCCCCAGCCTAGGATTCCGTAATTTAAAACTATCAATTAAATAACAAGCCGAAGACAATAGAAGGTGCTCCTGATCGTTGTAAAACTACGAGATAACTCCAACCGGACTATCACCTTGGAAATTAATTTTTCTTTTACTTTTAGTGTTGCTGATGAAGGAGGTGGTGTTGTTTACTGCCAGTCAGTTATTATTGTTCATAGCCTATCTACCCAACATGGTTGAGGACCCTTTGGGAACGTGAGGTTTTGGGTTGGGGAGATCATTGGGAGAAAGATCACCGGGCTGCCATGTTGTTGTTATGGGATGGTTCCGCGCATGCGCAAATCATTAGGGAGCCATAGGCTATGTTCTAGAAGGGATTGGCTAAGGAAACCTGTTATAAAAGGAATTATACTAACCTAACATCCCCTAACCTAACCTAACCTATCAGGCCATGTTACTTAGCTGGGGGTTGCCTCCCGGTGAAGGAAACTCCACTCTTTACCAAAAGCTCCTCTATAACACTGCGCATGCGTGGTAGCATTCCAGGATGGCCAGCATACTAAAACATATCAGTTCTGATGCTAATTACAGGTTAATTACAGTTGACCAACAAAAAATAACAGTAAATTGTAATACGCAACCAAAATACCATAGGAAAAGTCAATTTCCAAGGTAATACCTGATGTGGAGCAACCCCATAGTTCTACCGTTGTCATAATCACACACTGTAGTCTAACATTAATCTTAGGCTCTACTTAGGTTGACCAAGGCCCACTACTAGAAACTGTTATATTGTAGGCAGGCCTTGAGATGGTCAGCTAGCCTGACCTAGATTCTTGAAGCTCAGTGGAAATTGTTTAGACTTGTGGCCAAGCTATTTAATTCGTGTGATAGCCAAAGAAGTTGACCATGTGGTGAAATGGGGCGAGTGCAGAACAACAGGAACAAGTTCTGCGGGCGGAAACAAACTTAACCTTTCCTAGAATATCATGTCTTGACCTAACCAAACCTTACCTTCTTAACCTCACTTAGGGTGCCGTGCCCCCATGGACCCCCCCCCCACCAAGTAACACTAAACATCGGAAATACCTGATCCCGTCATTCTGCAAACTACCTTAAAACTGAAGGCTACTACTGTGACCTGGTTCCTGTCTGTATGCCAAATGGGATATTTACTGCCTCTTATTTATGTTTTTGTTTGTTTAAATCTTTTGTGTGTGTATGATATCCACTTTATTTTTTTGTTTTTGTTTTGACATACATCCCCAAGGAGCTGATAACTAAATATGGCACCCATATTACACGTAAGCTGGTAGCTACTGAACTCCAGGGGCACGGTAGTAGTCTTCAGTTTTACCGACTATGTATGTTTTTGGATAGGCTTTTTTGTATTTTGTGCATTTTTAATCATTATTGTGGGTGAAAATTACGCACTTATCCCTTCCTTCTATTGTTGGGAAAACTACACATTTATCCCCTCCTTCCTTCAGTCTTCAGCAAATATTGGGGACCTCAGTAGGAAATGGGGGAAAAATTGCAAAATACTACTACTGCCCTCTAGCTTGGCAACTACTGTACTGGCTTAAATGTGAAATGGATGCCATGTTTAGTACCAGCGCCTTGGAGATGAGTGTAAAAACAATGTAAGACTGTAAATATGATAAACGAAAGAAATAAAAATAGACAAAAACACAAAACAAAAGACAGTAAATACCTCGGTTGGTAATTGGTGGGAACCAGGCCGCAGTAGTAGATGGCAATTTTACCAAAAACAGGTTAATGGGTTAGTGAAAGCCAAGAATATGGGAAATGCATATATAAGTCTGAAAGGTAAGGACTGCTTAAATCACAACATAGGCTTAATCAGTCAGAAAATTGCGTAGTCTAATTTATGTATGGAAACAGTAACAACCCCCAAAATTAAGCATGCAACTGTAGCAAGAACAGTTACAGGAATAGGGTAACTTATATAATGGTGTGTAATGGCTATATTTGTTGGTGCAATATTTCGGTTAAAAATGGTGCAGAGTATAAGTTGTTCAGCATGTCTTTAAACATTTAAATATAACATTACCTAGTCAATAATGCAGTCAGAGACTTCCCTTTATTTTTTCCCTTGAGATTTCTCTTTATTTTTTTTCCATGACCCATAATTTTCCTAGGGTTTATTTGTGAATGGTAACCAAAAACTACTCTGTTTCTAGTTCTTTTTATGCACTTTAGATGGTTCATGATCACCAAGGTGTTAGGCTAGGTTTTGGGTGAATCATTCAGACACACATCAGCCTTGGCTTCCATCTCAGTCAATACAAAATTATCCTTAAAGATATTTCATCAGGAACACAGTGCCTTTTCAGAGCCTTGATGTTGTATTCCAGGAGGACAAAGTGTTATTATAAAAGAGGTTTTCACTTGTCTCTTTCTATTAGAATGGAGAAGTCAGAAATCAAAATGAACACTTTTTCCTTTGGCTGAGAACTTTTATAATGGAGGCGTACGAGAACATTCACATGGTAGATGTCCAAAAGAAGAATTAACATCCATGAAGTTCAGTCTGTAGCAGTGGTACAGTAGTAGCTTGTCAAAGGAATGTGGAGGATTAAAGGCTATCCTGAATTATGCTTTGTGGAGATCACCCAGCACATTTGAGGTTTTATTTAAGGGACTTGAAGCATATGTTTCTTGATGTTTATTCACTCGGACCTAATGTGGCACCAGGCCTAGTCATAACTGTCCCTATAATGAGGGTAATGCCTCTCATTTTTCACAGGTCCTCATAAGGTACTCCTTCCTTTTGTAAGAAGTAGCTTTCTTGGGTAATGACATGTGTCTTATGAAATTAAGTTAAACTTAACAGTTTGTTTCAGTTGTTTGTAAAACAAAAAGAATAAAAGAAGTTTTAGAATCTGCCAACCATGACCTTACTAAGTAGGATTCTATCCATCTTCTTGACCTCTTGTTTGTTTTAGGAACTCCTGTTTCCCTATCATAATCTCTCAGGAACCTCCCTAAATCAGCACTGTTTTTATTTAAATGAAATTAACAATAATAATTATTTTTGTAATACAGACCCTTCATTTTACATGAATTACCCTTCTCCCATCCCCACTCTCTTTGTGACAGATCTAGACAACACAGGGGAATGACTTATTTACAGGGTATGCAGTGGTTCCCAGATGTGTACCTGGCAAAGGGGGAGTGTTCTTGTTTTAGATGTGTGTGTCTGGAGCTGTAGTGACAGAGGATTTGGAATACAGTATATAAATTGTATGGTTTTGAAAAACTTGTTATTTTGGTTTCATTGTCAATTTTATAAGTCAGTTTGGCATACCTTGACTTTATAATTGCTTTATAACTACTGTTTCTGGTTAGGATAAGGAATTTTTTTGTTTGTGGGACTGGCAGGTGATGTTTTACTGTATTAGTCGGGTTAGTTTTACTTGTATTTTGTAAGTTGTTTCAGTGTCATGCCACAAGCTCTTTAAAAACAGTTTAGTGTTTGATGGCCAGGTTAGAGAAAGAAAAGACCTAATTTCCTGTGTATTAATTTTGAGCACATTGGTGCCAGCACAACCAGTCTGCAATTAGTCATAGTGTTACAACCACTTGATGAATAGGTTTAGTTCATGGCACATTGTGTAATATTAGTATACAGTACTTTAGTTCTAATGAATTCCAGGAAACTTTACATGTACTGTGCAACGTTCCAGGTGGACTGAATGCCCAAGAGAGCATTGAAACGTCTGTAAAAATAAGAAATTTCTAATTATGAAATATAAAGACATGTATTATTTTGCTTGTGTGGTTTGCTTATCTCAATATGAGGAAAATAGTGTACACAAATTATCAGTATTTGTTTTTAGAAACATCCACATCTCACAGATGTAAAAAATAGAGAAAGGCATAAATAGAAGTAAATTGACTGTAAGCTTTTCATCATTACAGTATATTTTTAAATACAGTATAAAAAGTATTCATTATTATAATATATTTTTCAATATAGTATAAAATTTTTCACAGGGCAGGATTTGCTGCTGAAAGTGGACCCCGAGTCATTTTAAAATCGGAGGTATTGTGCAGAAAAACTGGCAAACATGTTCCTGTTTTTGAGTATGAAGATGAAGAGGAGCTGAGACATCATTTGGTAGATTTCATCCACAAGCTTTATTTTAGGTATGCTTTCTTTTGTATTTTCTCTACTCTCTACATTGAATGTATCATGCATGTAACATAACTGTCACCATCATCATTATTAATATTGTGATATCAAACTTTACTGTACAGGGCTAGTTATGAAATACCATAAGTCCTCTCCACTCTCATTATGTGTGGTCTATGTCTTCATCTGTGCTCTTTCTGTAAAGCCTAATTTTGTGAACATTCTTGTTGGCTATCATCCTGCTACATTTTATATCTACCACCTTTTTGAATAGCCTCCCCTCTTCCTACCAGCTCAGTCTTTGAGGTCTTGGATTATATTCCAGCCTGTGATTGCCACATCTCTCAACAGTGTTGTGATTTTTGTAACATGATCTTCCAAAAAATGCACCAGCCACATCTGTTCAAAATTTCTTCCACTTTCTTTGTTGGTACCCTTGTTTGTTTACAAATGGGGTATTCTTATTTACTTATAGTACTTCATTCATACTTTTGTTGGCTTTTATTGCTCTTTCAATATAAGCTTCACCACCCAGTGT
This sequence comes from Macrobrachium rosenbergii, assembly GCF_040412425.1. NCBI lineage: Eukaryota > Metazoa > Arthropoda > Malacostraca > Decapoda > Palaemonidae > Macrobrachium > Macrobrachium rosenbergii. The sequence goes on along the minus strand of NC_089783.1, from coordinate 44,838,663 downwards.
GTCCCCAAATTAAAAGAAATACTATACTCCACTTGTCTAGTAATTCTTCATTCATGGTCCTTCACCTTCTATTATCTGTCTACTTTTATACCATTTGGCAACAAGATCCCTTAATATAATTTTTTGCAATTCTGAATATCCCAACTGTACTTTTTCCTTTCTGGTTACAATTAGTTTTGTGTTGTCAATATTGATTTTCAGTCCTCTTGCTGTTAATCACCTCTTCCATTTTGCAAAATTTCTATGATCTCTTCCTTTGGTTCTGCAGCTTTTAGGAGCCTCCCTTTTTAGGCATCCAATTTTTCCGATATACCAGTTACCCTCCTCACTCTAGATTTTGTGTTACAGTATAGCACCATTACTAATGTCATCAGTCTTGCCAGTTCCATGTTTTTGTAATGCCCAACTATTGCTAGTCTTAGTACAATGCTCTACCAGATGGTTTCTCAAGATTCTTAGTGTTGTACATGGTATATATTGTTCATATTTGTATGACACCTCTCCTGTTGATTACTTTGCTATGAACCCAAACTGACTATTGTCGATTTTGACTATTTTTCTCAGCCTTTCCTCTAGCTTTTTTATCCAGTACTTTCATCATATAACAATTTTACTCTTAATTTTTCTCTCTATAATGCATCCCTTTTAGCTTTTAGATTATTATGATATCTTTTATATTTTTTCCCAACTGTTTTCAAATCTTTTCCTTTATTTTTTCATAAATTCTGGTCAGATTTTCATTGTTTGGTTTGCCAGCTTTTTAGATACAAAAATACTGTTGTTCCTACAGAAATATAAACCTTTACCTTTTATATACAGAATCATTAAACTTGGTAACAAGTAAGTAACTGGTGGATAGGGAGGTTGAGTGGGGAAATACCCCTCACGGAAATACCCCTCGCTCTTCTACAAACACTAGCCACTTTTCCTTCAGCTGCTGCAGTGTGAGAACAGATTGCTGTGCTCCTCATGACTGCTAAGTTGAGCACGTGTTTTTTGTATGTTGTTTGATTGTTTTGTCTGAGAGGCTTGAATGATTATTTCCTTCATCCCTTTTACTTTTATATTAATGAATCTCTGCTGTTTTGTATATTAATCTTGCAATTTCATGAGTATTGCAGTTGTAAGGGAGATGATACTGCTGTTGGGAGGTGTTAGTCAACAGTCTAGTGTTGGCCTAGCTCCTTCCCTTGTATTCCACAAGTCCTTCCAGCTCCTTCTCTGATTACACCTCTTCTGAGAAGGGGGTGTTGTAGGATGTGGGGATCATATGCATTATCTGTGTTGTCCGTGAATTTTGTTATTGCTGCAACGTTATGTTGTTGCTTGTTGCATTTGATGTTGTTGCAGAACTTACAATGTCTTTAGCTCAACATGGTCAAGTCTGTAATAACAGTTTTCCTTCCAAGGACTACTGCTCCTCACATGAGTGAGGAGGGGAAGCTCTGTCCTTCTGTTGCCTCCCCCTTGGCATTTAGTTCTCCTCCTGTACCTCTTCTCCCTCTTCTTTATGGGAGAAGGAATAAAATGCAAAGTCTAATCCTTTTTGAAGGGAGCTGATGGCTCTCAGTCACCTATGGGTGATTGTTGTAGCCTCAGGCAGGGCTGGTAGGGGCTTTCCTTTACCTATCCACCTAGACATGGCTCTTTTTTGCATAATCCTGAGGGATCACCACAGAAAAGTGTGCTTGTCTTTGCAGATGCTCTGCCTCAGGACTCACTTGTGTTCAGGATAGCCCCCTCCTTTTTTGGGGAGGGGGTATATGCAACTTGCTTGTTTGGTGTGGTGCAAGGTGTTTGTACAGACAGCACCTAGGAATAGGTGGGCTGACACTGTCCTTACCCTCTTAGGAGTATGGAGGGGGAACCAATACTCCTTGATTGCTTTTTGAAATATGTGTGATACCAAGACCTTCAGGTAAGGTCTTCAAGTTCTTTCTCTTGTGTCTCTTTGGAGACACACTACAGAATCTGTGTCATATTCCACAGGTTTATGGGTTATACAGTCCTGCTCATACCTGGTCTGCTGACTAGTATGCAGGTAACCCTTCCTATTGTGCTCCTTTGAAGTGCACTTGGTTGGGACAACCAAGCCTATTTCCTAGGCACATGCTCAGTCTTAGGATTGTGCATATGCCATTGCTGAATAGGTTCAGTACACATCCTTTGTGAGATACATCAGCTCAAGGATTGTGCAGCAGTGAGTGTGCTTGCTGCTGTTTTCCTGGAATGCAACCAACAACTAAAGAAGCTGAGAAAGTCTACAGGTTTGTGAACCACTTGTCACTAACTCTCCCATTGACTCCTCTCCCTTTCCTTTTTAGGCAGACACAGTTAATGCCAACTCCTCCCTTCAGTGAACACGTCATTCTGAATGGATGTTGGATTGTTGGTGGTGCATGGCAGTCCTTTTATACTATTTTGATTGGTTGGAGGATTGGTTCATATGTAGTGGTGTCACACTCAGAATTGGATGGTCTTTTATATGGTAGCACCTTCTACTGCTTTCTTGAGTGACATCATTATTAACCTATAAAGGATTGTGTAGCAGTCATTCCCTCTCTGTCAGTGTGTATGCAGACTTTATCATCCACAGACATACTGGATGTTTGCACTGCAGTTCCTTATGGTTTTACGTTACTAGAGATGTTCTAGTCCATTGACTAGGACTTTGGTTTTGACTGATCATATGGAAGTGTACAGCTTTGAGGATTATATAGAAAATTATTCAACTGAAAGCCATACTGACTTCATAGTTATTTATTTTAGAATGAATAAGACTGGTGAAAAGCTCATAAATCAGTATTTGACATAATAAGAATAAAAGAATTCCTCATTTAAAGGAATGCACAAAATCATGAAAGATTTTCATGTTTGGCCTACAGTAATTCAGCTGGGGTTTCCCACCCTGTATGGTTATTAAAGCCTAAGTAAAAGAGGTTTGTATCTAAAGAATATAAATTGTAAAAATAATTACTGATCTAAGGTTTGAATAAAAGCTTTTGCCCTTTACAGACATCTCCTTGTTAATCCAAAAGATCGCCGTGTTGTTGTAGTTGAAAATGTATTAAGCCCTTCTAAAATTCGCAATACCATTGCTAAGGTTCTCTTCAGACATTATGAGGTAAGTTGAAATAACTGGCTTCCTTTTATTGTGGTAGAATTGAAATTAGTGTGAAGCATGTTTTTTAAGCAGTTCTTCATTACTTAATTTATAAGTTTTGCATTACTCAGTCAGCAGTCACAGTTCGGAAGTTTGAGAAAGTCTTTAAACCAGTGGCTTCACTGCTGAGCTGCATTGGGATAAGCATCAAACAATCATGCTTCAGCTACTTGTCCATGTCTCAAGCTTCATAAATTGTAGTAGAGGATAAGTTTTTAAATTGATGTGTATTCAAAGCAACAGGCTTTATTCAACTTATGATAGCGCAACAATCTGCAAAGCAGAAAGATTACAATTATATTCTTAATACATGTCATACAATTTACAATCATACATGCATTTCATACATTTATAAAAATACATTCATGTCATACAACTTACAAACACAAATACTCTTTCAAATTCTCATTACACTACACAAAAGCATCATAGTGCCATCAGTGCTAAACTAAGAGCTTTTCTAACACTTTTTACAGTTCTTCATTGGACGGGTTGGTATCGTTCTCGGCTAGCACTCTGCTGGGCCTGCGTTCGATTCTCCGACCAGCCAATGAAGAATTAGAGAAATTTATTTCTGATGATAGAAATTCAATTTTCGTTATAATGTGGTTCGGATTCCACAATAAGCTGTAGGTCCCGTTGCTAGGTAACCAATTGGTTCTTAGCCACGTAAAATAAACCTAATCCTTCGGGCCAGCCCTAGGAGAACTGTTAATCAGCTCAGTGGCCTGGTTAAACTAAGATATACTTAACTTTTTACATCCAGAATAGTTCTGTGCAAGACATGAAAGTAAGACCAGGGAGAAGAAACAGAGTATATGACTCGTCTCACTGATAATAGGATGTTGTTGTTTAGTAACTGTTTGTGTTCCTCACTAACTCGTATCAGGAAAGAAAAGGTACCTTAGGGATCAGAACAGTTAACACTAAAGGCAAGAGTAAATAGTAATTTTTCTGTTATTAATAACTGTTACTTCTCCCTCTCTCTCTCAATTGTGTGTGTTGTAAAGATCTTTCAGAAAGCTGTAAATTGAGCAAAGATTTGTCAGTTAAATTGTCACATAAATTCACCTGAAACATAAGTGAGAGATGATTAGAAGACAGACAATGCCTAAAGATCTGTATTAAAGAAGCTTATATTAGATCAAATGGTCAAAATGCTAGTCCTCAAAACAAGCTTCTGTTGCTATTTCTGGATGTGTGGAGGTTCTGAATAACATAGGACCTTGGCTGGCTGTGTAATTTCATTAGAACTATGGTACTGCTGGTATCTTTATGAATCTAGGTCTAATTGTTTTCTTCTAAGAATCTGACTGATTTAGTGTCAGAATTGTTACCAACAATATTGTGAAAGATCTTTATTGATAAAGTTGTACTAAAATTCATAATGCTTTCTACTTTCAAAGGTTTTGTCTCTCTTATTTGTTCCACTACAAACTGCATCACTGATGACCCTTGGAGTTAACACTGGACTTGTCTTAGATCTTGGTTATCAAGAAGCTACACTTATCCCTGTATATGAAAATGTGATTATATTGAATGCCTGGCAGTCACTCCCCTTGGGGGGAAAAGCTATTCATGAGTAAGTATGATACTGTATTACAAATCCTAGACAGTTATTCTACTGCAGTGGTTCTTAAACTTTTTTGCCCTCTGCATTATGTATAGATCCCACGGTCCCCCCACCCCTGACACTTTTGCCAACTATAAACAATATTTTGCCTATTTGCTTATATGAATATATGGATGAATGATAGATTTTTGTTTTATTGGTGTTAAATTTTTTATAAGTATGCACTGTTCTATATTTCAATTCATAATAAGACTTGATATGAAAATTGACTTATATTTTGAATTTTTGGCATGTTTTGAGATAATAATTAGAAAACAGATGGAAGCAGTGATAATGTTTTTGGCAATTTTGCAATTAATATTCACAAATTAAAAAAAACAGGCACCATCTGGCAACCCTGCTTGCACCCCCCCTGTAAGCTTCTGGCACCCCTTAGGGGGGCGCACCCCCCAGTTTAAGAATCACTGTTCTACTGTGTATTTCAGAAACAATGCTGACCATTACTTCCAAAGACTAAAATAAAATTTATTGTCTCCTATATGCATGTCTTAACATTGATACCTGAAGCACCACCAATTTAAGTTCTTATAGTAGTTTTGTTAGTAGTTTTTAGGAAGTGTTTATATTTTTGGAAATTCAAGAACATTTTTTAAGACCACTACCCTTTGACCAGTGGTGGATGAATTTTGATTTGCCTGTCATTTAATTTTTTTCTGTGGTAAATACCATTATCAGATATTGTAACTTTTCAACAAGCATTATATTTTTACTGGCCATGGATTTTTATTTTTGGTGACAGCGTCTTAGTTCCTAAAGTGCCGGTAGGTAAGCCAAGTAACCAGTCACTCATAATAATACTAATAGTAGTATATAAATATATTGCTCCTAAACATGGTAAACTATATCCAGTTTGAAAGCTTTGGTTAAAAGACAGGCTGAGGTTACCATATACTGTACTGCTTCAATCTCCAGGTCTGTTCCAGTAGAAGCTACAGCAGCTCCACTCTTTAGGCTAGTGACTTATCTTGTTCTGAAGGTGGTTCTACCAATAGGCTGGGACTAGATAAATCATGGAAACTATCAATCTCCATAGATCTTGCTTTGGTGTGTGCCAGAGGCTTCAATGTGATGGTATTGATGTAGAAGAGTAACATTAGCAACCATTAGATCCTGCTAAGGCCACCTTGTTGTGCATAAATAATGAGCAGATGTACCCAATAGAGTCATTTGGTATATTATTCATTAGTGAAATGTAGATCCCTGTAGGACTTACAGATTCAGTTATATATATGAGCCCTTTGTAACCATGGCCTATGTTCTGTGGTCACACTTAATTTGAATATACTTGTTCTTCACGCATCCTCTGTTCCCATGAACTTAAAAAATATGAACTCATTGTAGACCTAACTTGAATCTTGATTTTCTATGATATGGTAAGAGCATAGACACAAGGTTGTCAGAATCTGGCATCTGGTACTGTGAAGGGTCATATTTAAATTTTCATAATTGATTTTTTAACCTTACCCAAAATGGTATAGTCTACAAACAGTATGCTTTGATGATAGAAGACAACACTCAACTGATTGCTTATCAAAAGATGCATTTTAAAAGTCTCTACAGAAACTTCCCTAATAAGAGAAATTCCTCCACCAGCCACACTTTCACAGATTCCACAGGAATTTGGAACAGCTACACTTTTGTTCTTGGAATCACCCATCCTCTGGCAGAGGCAGCCAAGGCTATCTTTGACCAGGTAACGTCGCTGTCATATGCAGTTGGTGCAGTGAAGGAGGATTAATCTGAAATATACCACTATTCCATTATTAGCTGACCTCATATTTGTTTCTGTAGCATGAGAGAAGTCAGTCTCAGCCTTAAATAATAGGTTCCCACTTTCTGGACCTTAAAGTGTGTGGACTTGACGTAGGTTCTTCAGGAGAACTGAACAAGTTATCTCAGCTCCTCAGGATGTCTAGAAACCCCCAGGATGGGACTTTTCATTAGTCCTTAGGATACTCTCTAAGCCTCCATGCTAGCCTTTCAATCAAGCTTCTTTATCTTTCCTAGTTCTAGGGATGGTCTTTCTTCTGGCTTTTTTTTGACTTCAAGATGAATCAGTCATCTGCACACTCTTGAGTCATTTAATGTATAATGAGACTGAAAGTCAGTAAGTATGTCCTATTGAATTCAGCCATGTAGCTGGACCAAATCACAGTACCTTTTGCCATCTGCCACTCTCATACCATGCAAATTAAGTGTAGAATTCCCCAGTGCCATGTCAGAGCATGTCATTGGTATCTGGAAAACATAAGTGGTTCAGGGAAGACACTTTTAAAACTTTTTATGTTATGGGAGGACGTATCATAAATAAGTAACCAGTAGTACGGTTCTGTTCTGGCTCAGACAACTACAGGACATTACCAGTGGCTAAGTAGTACTATTGTACTTGTCTACTAGATCAATGTACTTTTGCTTTATTCACCTTTAAAACGCGATCATATTTTTAACCGAGTCTATGGCATGCATTTGTAGGTGCTAGACAGTGTTTTTGAATTCTTATATGATGGATGTGACACACAAATAGTTAAACTCCGACTCATTTAGTCCTCTGATAGCAGCGGAACAGGTTCTCAGCTTTCTGCATTTATCATTGCCTTCACCTGAACCTTCCTTTCATTTATCCTTTCTGCCATTCTCCACAAAGTAGGCTCTTCAGGCTTGTTGCCATTAGCCATTATGCCATTTGTAATAGATTGTTGCTGTCCTGTGCTACTAGTCTCTTCCTGGAGGACCTTGGGCCAGTACAGGTTGAACTACCCACAACATTTCCTGACAGGTCTGAAGCAGAAGGTGGAAATAGTAACTAGGATAAGCAAAATACGGACCACTTAGAGTTTCTTTACTTATCTGGGTTTCTCACAAACACAACTTCCTGTGTGTTTGTAGTTGACTTGGGTTCTGTGCTAAAGATCAGTGCCAAGGTGCTTTCACCTGGATCACATGGCTCCCAATTAGCCAGGTCTTTAATATTTAGCAGGTCAATTCTTCCCTCCTAAATTGAAATTCAGGATACTAATAAAGTAATAGGTCTGTAATGATACAGGTATAATTTTTAAACTAATTTTTCCCAGCTTATGAGTCATACAACACAAATGATGACACTTAATTGTCAGACTCTGGTATTTGACCTCATACTTGCAGTACTACTTGATGAATGCTGTTTTCTTTCTTTTTAGGAGTCACTGAAGTGTTTAGGATGATTTTGTGCACACAAAAATGGAACTAAATTAATTTTTCTTCAAGATTGATTTAGTTTTAATGGTATAAAAAACACTATGATGGTTTACATTAATAGTTTTTCAAGTACACTATGATTATTTGCATTAACATTTTTTAATTATGCTTTTGCACATTACCATTTTCCTCTTAATTTCAGTTCACTAAGTGAATTGCTGTTGGACCGGGGTTTGGTTGTTGGCGACGATGGTAAAGAACAACGACTAAATGCTGCTGTTGAGAAACTACCTGACAAGATACTAGAAGATATTAAAGGTATGTATGAATATCTTTAGGAAAGGATAATTGCTCCAAAAAATATTTATTTTTACTTTTTACAACAAAAGTTAATAATTAAAAAGTTAGATACAACTGAAATATTTTATTCAAAAGGAATTCCATTATCCATATTTCACTATTACACCATTATCATTAAGATATGGTCTACTGCAGTTGCTAAGTTGATAATTAAAAAGTTAGATACAACTGAAATATTTTATTTAAAAGGAATTCCATTATCCATATTTCACTATTACACCATTATCATTAAGATATGGTCTACTGCAGTTGCTATCATATGATTTTTATAAATATTTACTCCACCAGCTCACATTTTACATGAAATTTATGTTGATTACTGGTGGATGGGGTATTTTGGAGTGAAGCAGCTTTCATATTATAAAAGATATATTACTTGATATTTAATCATTTCAAGTTATCTTGATTATGAATTGTATTCATGACAGTATTTTAGTTTTTTCAGCATTTAAAATGCAGATGTAAAAAGCAAAAAAATTTACTAACTGGAATTGGTCTGATGAAGATTACAAACCTGTCAGATAAATTTCTGAGATTATTTAGTTTTAATTCTTGGCATAAGCTCATGATTGAAAATTTGGGGAGTTAGTTTGAAAACCACCGAGCTGCAATGTATGGATCTTACCCTAAGTAGCATCAAGGAGACGAGTTTGTGTATTTCCTGAAATGAAAACTAAAACCTTAAATGTGCTTTCATCTGGTGAAGGTAGAGAAACTAGGTTGTTAAGAACAGAAGAGAACTCATAGTTGGATATCATTTTGAGTTCTGATTTGTTACTACTCTTGGGGAGTAGGTAAAGCAAGATCCTCATCTTTTGATTAAAGCATGTGTATTATGTTGTACATGTGTGACTGCATGGTGTGAAAGTTGCCAAATAGCCAGGATCATGGGTTTTGCAGCCCCATACCTTGTACGTCTTGTTCCATAAAATTAGAAAAGAAGGAAGATACTGCATCTTGAGGATTTGAATGTGTGTATGTGGTGTGGAAGGTAAAAAATGCTTAAGTGATTTGTTTAAGGGATGAAAGCAGATATTTTGGAACTGAGTCGAAGGCGAAAGGCTTTGTGTGCAGAAATGGGAAGGACAGATTATGTCTGCAGTTCCTGAAAGATTATTCTGGGGATGGGGAGAAATAAAAAGTACAACACAAATTCATTAGTGTGAGGATTGTATGAGTAAGATTAAGTGCGACATGAGAAAAAGTTGCAATGTGATTGTGTATGGACTAGGATGGGAAAGAAATGAGAGTGATAGTAGTTTTGGAAGAGTCCTAGTTTATGTCCTGCTGGGTTTGATGAGTATGAAAGTGTGGTTATACTGTGTGAAGAGAGAGTTGGCAGTTTGGGGAGATATGGAGTTTCTGGAGTAGATTAATAGAGTTGTGTGGAAAGTTGAATGTTAGAAAGTTAAAAGTTTCCAAAAGGAAACATTTAAAAGTATACTTTGAAGAGAGAAAATGGTGAAGAGAGAAGTTTGTTAGGTTATGTGTTAGTTTAGAGTGGATGGAACAGCAAGTTGATGTATATAATAGTGAGAAGAGGAATGGCAATTATTTGATTGAGTATCCTGCGATCATCTGCGAAAAATGTAACCTGTTTAGCTTCAACCTTTTCCTTCAGTGTAATGCATGAAAATAAAACTTCCAGTTTAAGAACTTATTTTAATTAGTCACATTTTCATCTTGGTGTACTGTAACCAGGCCTAACCTTTTTTTTTATTTATTAGTGAGAACCTGCTTTGTTACCACAACGGAACGAAGCAAACGTTTGCAGAACAACAAGTATGACAGGTCCCTGGAGCCTCCTCCTCCCCCTCCAAGTGTGTCATATCCCATGTCTGGTGATCGAATTATAACTATCCCAGGCACAGTACGAGAGCTGACCACAGAGTTACTCTTTGAACAAGATGAAGATCGACTCAGCATTCCAAGCATGATTTTAAATGCTTTGTTACAGGTTAGTACCTCTACTTAACAGGAGTAAGAGTTTTTTTTTTTTTTTTTTTTTTTTTTTTTTTTTGTTACTGGTTGCAAATCAAGCGTCCAGTAAAAAACCATTGGACAAAAGTCCCCATCTTGGATCAGTATTGTAATTTGTTGAGTCTGTGTTCCCCACTTAACAATGAGCTTTTAGGGATGCACTAAAACCCACAAGGCTTAAAAACTAAGTTTTTTGTAAACAATATTTTTGGATGGTTTAATGTCTATATAACAGTATACTACTGTACTGTAGCTGTAAAAAATTGTTTGATAGGTTTATAGCCAATTTGCAAGCCTATTTCATGGCTCAGTCAATTACCGAGGACCAAATTCTGTGACTCTCTTTCATGAGCTGTCACCAGAGGTTTATGTGAGTTAACCACTTAGGATAGGAGTTTTCTTTGAGTTGATTGTAACCAGAATAAAAAACAAGAGACTTAGATATTGTCGAGGCAGCACTAAAACGAAGAATAATTCTGTGCCAGAAAATTATATGTGATATTATTCATATACACCGTGTAATAAGAATTATTGTATACGTAAATTGGCAAAACGTATACATGCATCTTTATGCAGATGAAATATAGTCAAAAACCTAAAAAAGGTAAGAAACTGTCAAATGAAAGGCAGTTAGATCAAATAGATTTACAGTAAGTGCATGTATATACATTACTGATGTCATCCTTCATTGAGCTCACTTTTAATACTCATAAGATATGATACACATTAAGGAAGTCCTTAGATTCGTACTGCAACTGTAATGTAAAATTATAACACTTTCATGTATGATATATATAATACAAAATATTCAAAAAATTATGAGAATAAATTACAGTATATATACATGTGTGTATAAAGTATGTACTATATTTATGTATTTCACATATATATATTTATATTGGGAAATCTCAAATTTCTTTTCAGTGTCCTGGTGATACAGTGCACAAATTATCAGAAAATCTTATTATTATGGGTGGTACTGCAAGTCTTCCTGGAATGAAACATCGAATCTTAGCAGAGTTAAGAGCTCTTACATCTTCTCCTCACTTTTCTGAAAGAATACGCATTGACTCCTTCAAGGTCCATAAACCCCCAGCAAAGGACAACTATGTGGCATGGCTTGGAGGTTAGATTTAAATTTTTTTTCATATTAAATTTGTTTTATTAATATCTTCATGGTGAACAGTTTAATTACAGGCGGTCCCCGGTTTTGACGGGGTTTTAGTCGTAACCGAAAATCGTTAAGCCGGAACATCGTCGAAAATCGTCAAAAATCATAAGAAAACCTTACTTTTAATGCTCTGGGTATTGAAAACGATGTAAACTGCATTATTAGTTTTACATCAAAAAACCTTCAAATTATGATTATTCTGCCATTTTGGGGCCATATCTCTTCCGTCGGATCGTAACCCCGAACATGCGTCGTAAGCCAGGAAATAATTTCTGATGAATATATTTGAATGAACGCGTCGAAGTCGGAATATAAACCGGGACTGCCTGTATATTGTTTAGATACTATTCTGTGTATTCACTAAGTATGATATATGTGCCACTGGATCTTAAGTCACTACTGTATACAGTATTATACTATATATTTTGTTCAAGGCTTTTGTTTTAAGCCCAAAAGCCAAATGAAATCAAATTTCCTGTTACTGAGTTAAGGTTCATTAAGACAGTGGAACTATAGTACTACCATAGAATGTATTTTTTAATCATCCTTTAGTTTTTCTCTCTCTGGTATCATAAATTGCTTTCAGTTGTAGTTTTCACACAAAGTATGAACCATTACTGGGTATTTTACACAAAGTATGAACCATTACTGGGTATTTTACAGAGACCTTGCTTTGCCTGTCTCCCTCAACTTTAGAGAACATATTACTTGGACAGCACCTGACTAAAGATGTCTTTCAGACCAAAAAATAAGACGGTGTTTATTAAAATAAACAATAAATAAGTTTATATCTTTACAAAATATGAAAGAAGTAAGTGGCATAAAGGCTAAAATGTTAATATGACCTAGAATTATTGCCAAATCACTCAAATCACCTTCCCATAACTTTCATCCTGGTGGACCACCATCACCGCAGAGGAAATTCATATGATTAAGGTTCTTGGCAATCTTGATGCTTACAAGTTCTATTGGAGGGGGTAGAAACAATTATCCAGAAGGATATTGGCCCTTACACAGTCAGAATAAATTTTCATATCTTACTGAAGGCATGATTGAATATGTATGATATTACAATGGAGGTCAAGGGCTATGCCTTTTGGAAGGTGCAATAATGTACTGGCAAGGAATAAGTAATACTGGCCACCTGTCATTGTTAACACCACCAACTTTGAGATCATGGGAGCCATCAGAGTTGGTGAAGCATAACACTGATATTTTGCTTGACCCTATGAATTGCATGTGTCCCTTTTAGCCCTTGTGTATTTTGGGAAAAATATTCTCATAAAGCCACAATCTCATCAAAAGGATAGACTTCCAAAGAATAGGACTTCCTTTCATACAATTTTCATGAGTTGTTTTTGCAATGGCTAAGCATCCTCAGTCAGGACACTGCTGCCTTGCTAGTTACCTTAATGCTGACAGTGCCATGTCTGTGAAATCTCTGCTTTTACCCATCTGGCACATTGAAATTTTGAGTATTCATTTTCCCAGCAAACTGAAGCCTTCATCTCCAGGTCTGGCCTTCTCACTAATACCCCTGCACCTCATTTTTGTACAAGCAGTCAGCAGTACACTACATCATGCTTATTGTGCCTACTAAAGCTTTACACTTTCCAATAGCCACACCTTCCATGAAGGATATAGTGCTGTTTTTTTTTTCTGGACAAAGCCTTGTTCTTGGCTCTTATTCTATCACTAACTGTTTGTTTCTTCACCTCAAAGAAATCTCACATCACACTCAGTCCACCCTTCAACAGTTGTTTTGAAAAGCTTTAATTTCTACCTGAGTAACAGATACTTATATGTGGCTCCACAGTCATGGGACATATTACTTGCAATCTCAGAAACACAACACTTAGATAGTCACACGTGATGTACAAAAATCACACAGCGTGTGCAAGGCAAAGAAAAAACCACTCAGTGTCCAAAAATCACTTGTTTGCAAGGCAAAGAACATAAACTTGCAAGTCATTAGACAAATGATTAATCTGAGAATCAAACACAGCCTGGAGTGATGACATGGCATGTGACAGAGAAAGACTAAGAGAGCTAGATATTGAAGGGGGGTATTCTATATGCTGTAAGTCAGAGCTGCCAAGAAATTTATGCAAGTTGTGATTAGTCATGTCCAATTTTTTGTTGCAATTTCTCAGGTTTTTATAGTAATTACCAAAATCCATTATCTTGAAGTCTGATAAATTGTGAGCCACTGTAGTAAGAGATATGTGCAGTATGTGGATCTAGATTTCATTCCACAGACTTGACCTGCTGGGACCTTGGCTAGTGCAGTGGCTTTGCACACTGACTTCTGTTCCAGCACTGACTGCTCCAAAATATAGAGCCATAAATAACTGCATAGGTCCTCCAGTCAATTAACTAGTCTTCTCAGTTTAATTGTTAGTTGGGGTCAGTGTTTTGAATAAGCCTTTTCCACTGGCTCATTTCATAAATTGTTTGCACTGAAGGTTTATGGATGTTTGCCCATCCAGACTCCAGCCCCCCCTACCCCCCTATTTATCCCAACTTGGGAAGGATAACAAGCAAAATCATTGCGAAGAGGACCAATGCAAAATTATAAACTGTATGCAATCCTTTCACTGAAGATTTCTCCAGTATCCTTTTACATTAAAAACATAATTTGTGAGGCTTCAGAGACCAGTTCTTAAAAATCATGAGTTTTCTTTATCTTCAAATCCCCTTCCATTAATTTTTACCCCGCTTTATTTTCCTTATTTTCATTTTTTCTCTCAGAAGCCAAGCCAAAGGAAAACCTACATCCCCTATATAACACCTAGTTTTACCCTCCTCTTGTTAAGGAACATAACATACTACAAGAAACAAAACTTCTTCCCTCTGCAGAGTCAGCCTTGTAGATTACTCAAACCTGCACAAGGAACAATCCTCCATTATAGGGCCAGGGACATGGTAACCCCACTGCCTACCCTGCAAAAATGCACCCGCCCACCCCCAAGGTGCAGGCAACTACCACAGGTGCAGGGATGCAACACCCCTATCACACCACATCCTCATACTGCCCCCAGCCCACAAGTCCACGCAGCTACAAATGGGTACCAGCATCATCCAGGCCCAAGACAAAGGGCATGGACCAGCAACCCCACCCACCAAGGCTTGTTGAAAATCTGGAAGACAGCACTCCTTAAGAGAGGAGAGTATGCATGTATATTTTTTTACCCTCTGGAAGGGATGGCAACAAAATGGCTCAGCCCTCTGCCCTCCCAGTAAGCCCTTAAGGATTAAATACCCAGGCCCATGGCCCTTCCTGACCCCAGCATAGGCCAGCACTTCCCCCACAGCAGAGAGAACTGGTGGACAGCACACTGGGAGCAACCCATGGACCCACAAACACTAAAACACTGACCTGGGGCTGTCATGTCCCAACACTCACAAGAGCTGACCACACTTCATGCAAGGTTCCCATCTTGTATTGCTGTATTGGAGCAGATACATGAACAACTCCACATATTGAAGGAATGGTATATGCATTGCTCTTCTGCTACCTATAATTGAAAGGCAAAGACTGTTTTACTGATTTCAGAATGATGACATGTAAAACAAGTGAATAATTTTGGGAATCTATTTTTGATTGTTAAATGGCTGATCTTTAGATTGACATACTGTATAAAGGTTGTTTAGATGACTGCTTAGGTCATGCAGCAGCTCCCATTTGAATTATGTATTATAGTTATTATTTCCTCAAGGAAAAAAGTTGATCAAGTATAAAAAAGTCATTGCTCTGAGACTTCCATTTATGTGATAGTCCAATTTTTAGTTTTCTGGAAAGAAAACTGTTGTGCCGGCTTTGTCTGTCCGCCCTCAGATCTTAAAAACTATGTAGGCTAGACGGCTGCAAATTGGTGCTAATCATTCACCCTCCAATCATCAAACATACCAAACTGCAGCCCTCTAGCCTCAGTAGTTTTTATTTTATATAAGGTTAAAGTTAGCCATAATCGTGCTTCTGGCAACAATGTAGGATAGGCCACCACCAAACCATGGTTAAAGTTTCATGGGCTGCGGCTCATACAGCATTGAACCGAGACCACAGAAAGAGAGATCTATTTTCAGTGGCTTTGATTATACGCTGTAGCAGCTGTACAGAAAACTCAATTGCGCCGCAGAAACTTTGGCTAATTTTTTACTTTAGTTTATCTTTGCTTTTGTTCTTTTATTATGGTGATATGAATTATGTAAAGTCTTTCTTTACATCTCTTTTTGTTGTATTTGATTTGAAATATTCAGCATATAATGGTGGTTTTGTAATTTTTTTTATTTCTTAATATGTTAATATACAATAAAGGTTTTTTTTTTTTATTTCAGCTGCTATAATGGGTGGCACGGAAGCTGTTACTCTTCGTTCATTACCTCGGGAGCAGTATCTTTCAAATGATTTACTTCCAGACTGGTGCAATCTAATGTTCAATATGAAAGATGAAATTGAAGAAAGAGAAAAGGGTGCATAAATATCAATGCAAAAATTGAAGAGTGGCGACTCTTAAATATATCTTCTGCTTCAGTCAGTCATTGTGCATTTTCCGTCGTTTTCAATATTACTCTCTGATGTGAAAATATAAGTTAATGCGAGAAGTAGGTAAGCTTTGTATATCAGCTTAATATTGTATTATATATGATTAAGATTACAATTTTTTGAGGCATGTAATAAACTACAGTATACCAACTTAATTATATGTAATGAGTAAATTTTTTGAGCTACCCAATGGGTGACAAAGCTTGCCTAGATACGTTTAGCCTTTCTTATTATTTCGTTACAAATTTTTATATAAAAAATCTCCACGTCATGTCATTTTAAATGTCAGAGTTCACATTATATATTAATTTCGACCAAACGTGTTTTAAAATTATTATGAAAACTGAGAAAAGTATTTGAAAATACTGCACAAGCCTCACAACACTGAACTAAAGCTTTAAGCTCAATAACTGTAGCAATTTCCTTTTTGTAAATATCTCTTTTGTTAGTGGTGTAATTAATTTTAAAAGTATATTATTCTGTAGCTAGAGGGAAGCACGAATCTTGTATCAAAATATTAAAAAAATTATGAGAAAAACAAAGAAAAAAATAAAAAGTTATCAGAGTTACTGTTTTTTTAATTTCATAACATGAAATTATGGTAATTCCATAACATGAAACTGTGGTAATTCCATAACATGAAATTGTGGATAACATCTCTTCAGTATTTTGTTAAAGGCTTATATTATAGTAGGTATAACAAATTAAGTTTATAAATAACTTACCAGCAAGTGTTTAATTGAACGATGTTCGACAAATTACAGTTTCCAAGACGACTTGAGAGGAAATTTAACTAGTACTGTATACCTACACTAAAAAAGATAGTATTATGAAAGGACAAGATGACAAGTCCCTACCCTAGCTTGGATTAAGGTACTCTCATTCATTTATGTTGGGGTCAATGATAAAAAAATGCTGACCACATGTTAGGTAACAGGAAGACCAAACATGGCATTTTTTACCAGTAAACTTCTTCTTGTACAAACAAACAATATCTGCATACATGCAGTATTTAATTTATATGTTAAATACATAATTTATTTATTTCTACTTTCCTGTAGGTTTAATTTTTACATTTATTTACTTAGAATAATAATTATAATTTTCCACTGTTATTTACTTAGAATAATAATTATAATTTTCCACTGCACAGAAGTAATACCTGTATTTCAATTCTTCTGAAAAAATTTACTGGTTTAGATTAGCTCGAAACTTCTAAGAAAATAAGTACTTGGGGATATGTTTAACATATAGGTGTATCTCTTGTACACAAACCTGTTATTTACTTATTCTATACAGCTTGGAATGAGGTGCAATTAGCACAGAATAATTATCAACCTCAAGAAAGAGCTTGGGTTTCCCTTTCTGACAATTATACCTCACTATCCCATCGCCAATAACTCTCACACCTCTTCTGAACCTTTATCTTTTCTTTCCTCCATTCTAAATACATATCACATATTTTAAATTATGATCAGGACAAGTAGCTTACCAATATGCTTACCTCTGTTACTCAAAGTAGAAGATTTGCTGTGCTGTGCATCACTGCCTTCCCAATACACAGCTGGGCATGATAGGAATGGCATCGTCCTTGTAATCTTTCTCACTGTCAATGTGATCATCAGCATCCTGGGTACTTGGAATAGCAGTAGCAATCTCAGTCAAAATGTTCAGATATCCAGGATCAACACCGTCTTCATCCAAGCGTGAGCCCAGTTGTTGATAAACAACTTGAGGGTGTAGTTCCAAGGATTCTGCAGTCCATTCCCCATAAGTATCCCAGTTGAGATACTTTCCTTCATTCTCAAACACCACCAACACTTGCAGGAACCTCTGTCACTAATGCATTTTAATAACAATAATAATAATTAATAAAAATAATAATCTGGTTCCTCAGGTGAGGGGTAGATATTGTACTAGAAGGCAAAAAAAAAAAAAAAAACTTCCTAGCCCCAGTCACCGAAGGCTAAGCTACCCCAGGTTTTCCTACTGACAGGATCTCTCTATCTTGCTGTTCACTCACTTCAACTCCCTCTTTTCAACCTTAAGCACTGAATGGCTGGAAGTGCCCCAGTGCTTGTTGTGACAGGCTGAACATAAATCAAACCAAATAAATGTTAACCCCCCCAGTGGGTTTGAAAGACACTGTACAGTATATCAAGAGTCCTGGGACTCCAATCGTCTCTTTACCATTGCTTCCCTGTTACTCTTGAGAAAGAGTAATGGTGAGCCCAATATCAAACTGTTCCTCAGAGAAAGACTACTTTCATAGGAAACTTGTCATGAGAAGAGTGGTGAAACCAAATCCTGCCTTCTCAACACAATCTTTGCCCAAAGCTGGCACTCTGGTATGACAGGAAAGTCAAAACCTTTCCTTCCAACGCCAACAATCTGCTGAGCTTCATCTTCTCATCTTGGGATTACATGCATGTCAGAGCAAAGTCTGCCATTGTGTTCAGCAAGGGTCAAGCCATGAGGCAGCCTGGAGGAAAGCCATGGCAAAAGACTCCATGGTCTGAATTGGAAGCTGAGAACGACATTCCCTCTCGGCAAAGTCTCCCCAGGGAAGGTTTTTCACCAACCCACAGGCTGATGAGTCCACACTAAGGGATTAGTCTCTCCAGGAGGGGAAGGAACTTGCTTGATCTGCTAGACAGCAGGGAGCTCTCTGACCTAGAGATCAAGGAGCTCACTTGACCCAAAGCACCACAAGCAAGCTGAAACCATAGCAGCCCAACAGACGGTCTTTCTTCAGAAGCGCACCTGAGGGTAAACTTACATCTCCCAGAAATGCTTTTCCAGTTGGACTGCTGAGGTTTTGGAGTAGAGGAGGCATCCAGTTCCCTCAAATTGTATGACGCATAAGCTAGGTCCTGTCCCGAGAGAGAGAGAGAGAGAGAGAGAGAGAGAGAGAGAGAGAGAGAGAGAGAGAGAGAGAGAGAGAGAGAGAGAGAGAGAGAGAGAGAGAGATTTAAATATAAAATTTAGACCAAAGGCCAAGAGCTGGGACCTATGAGGTCATTCAGTACTGAAAATAATGATAAAACAATTGTTAGGAGAGGGCAGAAAGTCAGCTGGGAGAGAATATGATAAACGGAGTTATAGTAAAAGGCAAGAAAGGGGTTGCAGCTAGGGGCTGAAGAGATGCTACAAAGAACCTGAAGTCTGTTCCTGGGAGTGTGGTGTTTGGTCAGCACTACAGATACCCAGAGAAACACCAAGCGCCATAGAAGACCCACCCTACGAACATTCAAAATCAGGGCTGACACCCTGTACACTTCCCTATGCTTGTGGCAGCCAAGCTAATAGAGGGTACAGTGGAATGGGCATTTGCCCTATCATACATGCGCACCCCTTGAGCATGTGGTGACAAATAAGCTAAGTGAGAGGTGGCATGGTCAGGGGTGAACAGATCATCTAAGGGGATCTACCACAAGTAAACCCACTGTTGGCATGTACATGGTCCGTAGACCTAGAATGGACAAGGCAAGAAGGATGGGTGGGCTCAACCCATATGTATCCATAGAGACACAGGAAGAAGAACTACCCTGGTTACTTACAAGCATACATTCCAGAGATTAGGTACATGCAGAGCAAGCAGGCCGTGTTAGCTTTACCAAGAATGTTTCCTGGGAAACACTAAAGGAAGAGCCAAGGTCAGCCCTTGTGTCTACGTGAGTGATGGGGTACTGTTTATACTCAGTGAGGCCCATGCTGACCCAGCAAAAAGCTAAGCATTCACCCAAGGGTGTCTGAGAGCGATTGCTCCCAGAGACTTAGGATAGTGCTTGCTCAAAGCCTGATGTGACTAATTGCAAGAGGTCTTTTTGGATTAACATTTCTTCCTCCTGTGGGAGGAGGGAGAGGTCGAAGACTAGGAGGAGGAGATAGATGAACTTGAAGGAGGCGGAAGAGAATGAGGAAGAATGTTGTGAATGCTGCTTCCTTTCCCTGACTTGTGCTTTGTTCAGCTCCAATATCAGAAGATTGGTCAAGCCTTGTAAAGAGCTGGGTGATTTACAAACAGCCACCACAGAACCCAAGGAAAAAGAGTCTGAGGATCTATGGGCAATGTCCCAAAGGTAAAAGGAGGCTCATGTGGTCTGTTGTGACCACATTCCTGTCCTTAGTACCTGTCCGAAAAAGTTGTTCTTGGATGCAAGGGGCAGGCCAATGCCCTTGACTTCAAGAAATCTCGCCTAGAATGTATTGTCCACCATGTCGGCTGTGGTGTACATCCGCTAGATTATACAGAGTCAAAAGAAATGGAGGTTCTAGACACCACTTCTTGACTGAGTCGGAACCAAAAACAAGTTGTTGGCACTAGTTTGGAGGTGAAGTCCTAAGTGGTAATGCAAAAGGCCTTCGGACACTTGGTAGCCTTTAGGGTCCTTAGAAGCAGAATGCTCTTACACTGTTGATCTCCGAATGAATCAGACAGAATGACAGGAAGTCATAAGCCCAACAATTGAATCATGGATGTGAAAGATGTCACCTAGATGCCAAAAGCATCTGGAGTTTCTAGGGGGTCACTTATCAAGTACTGACAAGCCCCAACATTTCTAACCAACTCTTACACCTAACATGTTGCTAAATAAGACTTTCAAACACTTGAAATTAATTTACTGTGTTTGATACTGCTTCTTGAGAGCATGTTGAGCACTTGAACTTTGCTCCTTGTCAATACAGTACTTGCAATAGTCTCACCAGCTTATTATTATTACTGATACATTTCAAGCCAAAGTGGAACACTAGTTGAAAAATCAGAATGCTACAAGCTAAAGGCCCACAACAGGTACAGATAAGGACACTGACAAGTCAAGAATAAACTATGAAACAAAAATAGCAAAAGAAAACAATGTCAAATATGTAAGATAAATAACAAGTAAAATACAGCCACAAAAATCTATGAAGTGAGAAACACATCTGTCAGCTCAACAAGTTTCAAGGATTTAACTGCAGGGTTAGGAATATAATTATTTATAATTTCATTTTAGCTACACTATCTGTTAACGCAGAAATCATTCCTGAAAAATGTGACATTTTGTTTGTACTGTCAAACAAAACAAAAAGGTCACAACATTGTGAAAAATGTGCCAACAGCAAAACTAGCAACTCCACAACCACCATACTGAACGATAGCAAGAAGAATTCTGACATGAACAAAAACATCTGAGATACACCTGGTGGAAAACAGGTGAACTAGACGGTCATCTGGGTCTGCAAAGTAGTGATCACCTTTATTTTGAATACTGACTGCACCTGCTGCCACAAAGATATACATAGGTAAAATTCATCCCAAAAAGATTACATTTCTAGTCACTACAGAGTCCACCAACAACCACTCTTTGCAATCACTTGGTTAAAAATTCAATAACATTATTAAGAAATGGCCCACCAATTTTCATCCAAGTTTGAAAATAAGAACCTCAGGATTAACAGTCAAAAGCAGCACTAAAGTCCAAACAAACAGAATCTGGGGCTTGTATGACACTGGAAATCTGAAAGTAGCATCAAGAGTACACAGGAGCCTGCAAAAGACAGACTGAAACTACACACCAAATGATTACTTTCAGCATAGGTATTCAGGTCTTTTGTCAAGAAACTTTTTCAAATTTAAAATAACAGAAACATTTTCAAATTTAAAATAACAGAAGTTACAGAAACTGGGTTGTAATCAGCTGGGCTAGTCTACCCCACCCACACTTACAGTACATAATGGAATATTACCAGTTTTCCAAAAAGTGCAAAAAGAACCCCTTCTGGCTAACTTACAAAAAATTCCTAACAAAAACATAATGAAAATATCATTTTTGTCTACACCAATAATGGTGAATTAAAGATTCTTGAGTCTATGGAGCCAAAAACCTAAACTAGTAATTTAGTTCCAAGATAGTGAGTGATAGAGCCATCTTGTTTCAGTGAAGAAGGCACTACTAAGTCCACACCAAAAGGTGCAGATTTGAGAGTAGCCCACCATTAATGTTTTCGAGTTGTACTAGACAGTGTTTCTTTTACAGTAAACCCCCCGTACTCACGTTCTCACGATTCGCGGACTCACGTGTTCGTGGATTTCTCTGTGGAACATATCTACCCATTATTCGCGGAAAATTCGCCCATTCGCGGTATTTTTCACTGAGGAGTATTCACTAATTACTGTATTTTCATATCATTTTCATGACTAAATGCACTTTTTGTAATAAACTATTAAAATACTCAGGTATAAACATTTTTAGAGGGTTTTTCTTGTGTTTAAACTATCAAAATAGGCAGTTCTAAGTGTTTTTAGAGGGGTTTTAAGTATTCACGGATTTTAGCTATTCACGGGGGGGGGCATAAACTCTCAGGGCCACAGTTCTTAATTTTATATAATGATTCTCTGTCAAATCAGACCTATCCCTTTTCCAATTATAAGTTTCCTGTTCCTCCCAGTAAACAATTCTACAATCATTACTGATCCAGCTTTTATCTTTAATGTAATATTTAAAAAAAAAGAATTCACATTGTTTATCACTACGACAGACTTTTCACTCTCAATTTGTTTTTAAGTGGAATGGGTGAGGGGGAATCTGATCTGAACTAGAGGGCAAAAATTTCCTGGTTAAACACAAGGCTGGAAGAAACTAACGGTATCAAAATTAGAGTAAAGGGCAAAATACAGCGTAACTCTGCTAGATCAAAGGGCATTGCAGAGAACCTTTGGCACCACTTGATGTGCTATGCAAGGTACACTGTAGGCAGCATCACAATACTGTATGACACTTTTATTCTTTTGAATCAATCAATATGCATCTGTAGCACATATGCACAAACAAGTATAACCTTCATGCTTCTTTGAGAATCCAGGGTTTTATTTCAAGCAGATAAAACTTTATTCCTTCAGAGAAAGCCACTCACACTGGCTTCTATAATTTCTTCTTCACTAAACTGTTTTATTGTAGGTCTACTATTCAGTCACTGAGCCTTTTATGCTACACCTATTCCTTCTTCAGTTTTACATATCAACAAGGCCTATTAAACTTGTCTTTTAAAGTACTGGAAGGACTCTGGACATGATGGCAGCCCTTCTATTTTCTTACGGAGCTTTTATTTAAAACAGTGGTCAATTAAAGACTGATCTTCTAAAAGATCATTATTAGAAAGGCCACCGAAACTAGACGTACAGTAATTACAACAATTACAAGGCCAATGAAACTAGGCACAAATTACACTATTAATATTGCCTATTATAAAAACAGCATCTTGCAAAAACATATTTTCAATAAAGATAAAATATGAAACTTACAATGATGCGATTAAAAAGCATGGCCCTGTTGCTGATGTTGTTCACTGATAATAATGAACAGTCATAGTACGGGTTTTATGTTCACTTTCAGAGATTTCCAACCACTTGGTTTCACCAGGCAGATCATATACACAAGCAGCTCCTTGGTTGCTGATGGCATATACCAAGTCCTCTGAAGCTGTAAAACCATGAAAAAGGATGGACAATGCATTAGTTACGGTGTTCAGTCAACAACAGTATTTGCAAATTTTGTAAGAGGTTTTTTTTTAACATCATGCTAATTTTTCCAAGAGGAAGCTCCTGATCATAGTTTCAAACAATGACAGTTCAATATCATACAGTATTTGCTGAGCTATTAACAATTGCTAAGCTCCACAAAATTCTGCTAAAATTTCTTAAAATTTTATGCAATGCAAGAAAAATTTGCTCTTCTTAAGGGATAACGGCACAATCAAAACTTAGTGCAAAACGACTTCATCATAAAAATATGTATACATACTGTGTTCTCTCATACTATACCATTGTAGTGAGGACATCAAGAATTAAATATAAAATTCATAAATTACAAAATCACATAGGTACATATGAAAATTAATATCTTGAAGGAGGAATATATTTCTGAAAGAGCTGCTGACTTTACGGGAACTTTGTCTGAAATCCTTTCCTTAACCTGGATATGGCAAAACCTTTAAAAAACATAATCATCAAATAGCTCACAAAGGTGATTTGCCTGGATTGTCAGAATATATTATATATGTCTACAATTAATAAAACTGCCATACCACTCTAGGGCAATACCCTTAATTTTTTTAAAGCAAAGAGCAGGGATTAAAAATTAAATATTCTTGTTATGGTAATAGTGAAAAAACCATTGGCCTTCTGGTTTCCATTAATGCAGATTCATCAACAGTTTTATTCATTTAGTGATATAAATCTCTTTGATGGAAATCATTAATAATTCTTTCTGACATGCATTTTACCTCCTACGATATTTTATTAATACAATTAACTGTACAGTATTAAAAAGAATTTGATTCTCAGTGTTATGGGTAAGGCATAGGATAGAACTACAGTGAAATTCTCAGTACCAGTTCTCTACAAAGATCCAGTAATAATAATTTTTTGAGAAGCTGAATAGGGGTATCTGAATGTCACAGACATTGAAGTCTCACCAGTACTTCCCATTACGTGAAAGGTGAGGGTTCGGTATCCATATGATGGATGAGACTGCCATTGGCTGCCACTGGGCACAGCTTGGTGTCTGGTGGTTGACAGTGGTCCTCTTTTGATAGGGATAGTATTGATGTAAAGATGTCCATGTTCACCAGGAACCTCAACCTGGAGGGGCAATCAGTGATGTAGAATCTGATGAAGCATGCATTTATTGGGGTCATGGCAGACACCACATCTTCCTTGGACAGCAGCCCTACTTATATTTTTTCCATCTGCATCTGGGGGGACAGTTCTTGGCTGCTTTATCAAAACTGGGATGGTATATGCAGATGACAGGTGAGTGGTGGTGGTACATCTCCACAGCAGTGGCCAGAGTTTCGTTGTCTTGGTCCTAGTCATGGGCATCTCTGGCTTCATAGATGGTACGGGCAGTGTGTTACAAAGTCTTAGAGGCCTCCCGCAACTCGCTGGCCTTTGGGAGGTCTGCCATAATTGTGTCCTCAGCACAGAGAAGGTAGCAAAGATGTTGGTTGCAAGGCAACAGAACCACATCTCCCTTGCCAGGCTGACCTTGGGTTTTCCATTTGAGTCAAGCTCTGATAACTACCCTATGGACTTGCTGGTGTGTTCCCAAGTGGAGTGTTCAGAATGTCAAGGGCTCACTGGGCATGGACAGGTGGGGGGTAGGGAATACTCAGCTATCAGAAAGTGGGTAGGTCCTCGTACAAGATCATCTCAGTGGGCATCCAACCAACATGCTATGTGGGGGAAGAGGCACTGTAATTTATCAGTTAGTGAATGTTATGAAGGCAAGAAGGTAACTGTACTACGAGAGACATGATATACAGGTGCAGTTGTACATAAAAGATTGGAGACCAAAGGGAAAATGACTGTTGAGAAATGGGTTTATGCACTTGGTTTCTTCTGAAATGATGGAGGTGGGAACACCAAGCAGCTATTTGTAATTCTGTTTTACATGAGATGCAACAGACTGTGTGAAAGGATCAACAATGTGCTGAAATCTACACTGAAGTAGTCTTCCTTCCCCTAGTTGTCAAACTTGTCTCCCCCTCCCTCCTCGTCCTCTTCTGCCCCTTCTTCCTCTCATAGGAAGAAGTCTCAAAAACATTCTCAAAGATTCTCATAAGAATTTCTTCCCTCTCCCAAGGTTGGCAGTGGCATTTACTCACTTCTGGATGGAATGTTTGCTACAGAAAGGGTTGACATCACATTTTCAGTGTGTGCTCTTGACCCAGTTTTCTCCCATGTATGTAAAGCCCTGTCCACACTAGCGGGCATGCCTGTCGGGCACTTCCAGTTCTTTATATTTCCTCTTGCTTCTGAAGCAGCATTACCAGACAATCACATCGTTCTGGTCAGTAAAGCTTATTGAGTAGGCAAGGAAAGAGGGCAGTCTCTCCATGCCCATCCCGTGGAAAAGTAAAAAAATAGCGTTGTATGGAGTAGCAGTAGCAGTGTGTTTTTTTTAAAGATTGAAAGGAAAGCTATAGTTGAACGGGTTATGGAAACAGTGTTTGCCTGTCAGGCAGTGCCCGCTAGTGTGGACAAGGCTTAATATGCATGTCTCTCTTTGTCATCTCTACATAAGTGATATCTTGGATAAATGTAGCTTGGATCAGTCTAAGACATGTTGAAGTAAAAATAAAATTTGTCCGTGTAAACTGACAAAGGTTGTACCATTCATAAGACTTGTTAAGACAGTTATATGGTTAAGGCCAGACACTAAAGTTTAATCTTGTTGTACAATGTGATTTGAGTGGAAGAAGTCTCCAAAAAATTGACTGCTAACTCACATAGATGCCTGGCCTGAATAAATAAATAAGTATCAAGTTAGAGGCAGAGCCCTTAAGACTTAGCTGAGGCAATCTCAGTTGATAAGCTTGAGCCTCTTGGCCTCAGTGCCACTGCCTGTCTCTCTTTTTCAGTAAAATCCTTAACTCTAAAGAATATTATCATCATCTTGTTCAGAGGATATCTTTAAGAATGTCAGTTTCATCTACAGGAGTCAATTTATATGATACTGTACTGTATATTCAGCTGATTAAAAAAAATAATCCTTTTAACTTTACACAGTATTAAACTGAGTCACTGCCTTTGCTGACCAGTAATATAAGCAGCTGGTAGAAATGTCTCCTTACCCTTGTGTCAGATAGCATATTATTAGCTTCATTATTTTTCCTAGTTTCTAGATTGTGAGGCTATCCGAGTGGCAGAATATAATAAATTATTTTCAAAACATGGCAGTTCCAAAAATGCTTTGGTTCAGCTGACAGTAAACATGCAGTTATCATCCCTCTGAGTCATTCAGGTTCATATTATTGCAATTATAAGGGTATCACAGTTCAGTTCTTTTGGCAACTGTTAATGCAAAAGAAACAAACAGGAGAACACTGGATAGGGGCGTAATAAAGAAAGGTAAATTTGGAGAGAAACAAAACTTGCATCTTCCCCAAGATACCTATCCCCACTTTATCTAATAAGCCATTACCATTTGTCTTCATTAGTGATGAAGCATTTCCCCTTGAAGAAAATTTCATGAAACCATTCAATCAAAGAGAAGTCAATAAGGAAAAAACTACTTTTAATCAAGGGCTTTGCTGAGCTTGAAACAGTAGAAGTTGCAGTTGGAATATAGTGCTTTCTGTTTTGAAGAGTTTTTTTTATAAGATGTCCAGAGAAACTATGACAGCTTTCATATTAGGGATAGGGGTGAATACAATGATTTTTATGCAAATCTTGATGAAACACCCAACACATGACCTACTTCTCAATCTGGAAATGTAGTGTAAAAGATCTGGAAAACAGGTCATTTTCACCAAACTAATTTTTAACAATACAGCAACTTCTTTCAGGTTTAAAGATGATTTATGTTCACCTTTGTGTCTACTGCACATAACTTTTGCAGCATTGAAGGAATGTACAACTGATTGAAGTTAATAGGATTTTTATTTTTTTGGGGGGGAGGGTTGGCTGATTGTCCCTGTATTATTATTAAAAAGAACTGTTTATATATAGTGCACCTTCATGTTTCTGAATAAATTTATCAATAACGATTACAGTTTGTTCCTTTCATTATATGCTAAATTTTTCTTTTACCACAATATATAATTACTATTTACTGTGTGAAAATTAACAATACAGTACTAAAATCAAATAGTCTTTCAGTTATCCTGGCAATATTGGATACTGTACTGAAGAGCATAGTGTTTCATGTTCACATAGGAACAAGAGGTCATAGTACCGTACCTGATCTTCAGTTCCACTGCCTGATTTTTTTGATGCCTCAACTTTTCTCATTTCCTTTCAAAATGAAGTTTGCACATTACAGTATTTATGTTTCTGGTAAGCATGTCTCTTGTATTTTCATTAAGCTTCTCAATTAATGGCTGATAAGCAGTACAGGCAGTTCCTGGGTTACAGCAGGGGTTCCATTCCAGCGGCATGCCCTAAGTCAGAAAACACTGTAACTCAGAGCATCAGTGCCCATGGCGCTGTAATCCTACTTACGGCGTCATAACTTCAGAACATCAGCCGTAACCCGGAACAGACTTTTTATGAATATATTTGAAAAAGCACCATAAGTACAGAACGCCGCAACTCAGAGCTGCCACAACCTGGGGACTACCACTCCTCCTGTGCCTGAGATTTATATATCCTAAATAACTCTATCCAGAATTCATCATCATCACACAAGTCTGACATTTCAAGCCGTACTTAAGAGAGCTTTCTTGATAAATTAAATTTTAGGTCCTTCAGGCTTTGTTCAAGACACCACTCACATGCATACTTCCAGTTCTGAACAAGAAAATCTATGAAACACCTGTTTGACAGTGTTGTTGGTATGATTTGATTTAATGAAATCTACATTGTCAAGCCAAGCTATGGGGGCATTTTTGGCCATTCAATGCTGAAGACAGTCAAAAGAGGGAGTTGCACTGACTGGACAGCATGATATTAATAAAGGAGATAATAAAGGAAGCAGAAATGGAGATTAAGTAAATGATAAAAAGTGGGTGCAGCTAAGGGGCCAAAGGGACGCTGCAAAAATGTTTAGTACAGTAATGCCTACAGTGCACCCTGTGAGGTGCACTGATGCCCCTTACCCCCTATGGGGATGGTCTTGTTGGAGTGTTAACTGCTTATTCAGACCTCTCTGGTCAATCCTATTGCTCACAAAAGACCTGAAAAAAAATCCCTCTCGCATTCAAATATCCCTAAACATTGCCCACTCCAATCAAATCGTAAGACAAAATCAAACGCAAATGCCTGGCCTTATAACATACCTGTGTACACGTTATGCATTTGCTCTTGTGGTATTCATCCAGTAATTGTTTTTCAACAACATAAACTGGAAAAGAAATATAAAAATCACAATTTTTTAAAGTAAATTGTATTTTTCCTAACTATACAAACCTGAGGTCCTTTACATTAGGAATTACTGTACTTTCAGCAGAGCTGGAAACGGCTGTTGAACTTTCGAACAAGGTGGTTAAGCAGTTAACTACCGTCCGGAGGCGGGAGTACCACCTGCCCAGATGCAAACATTCCAATTGTTTTTCGGCCCAGGTTTCAGATTGGGGGGTGGCATGAGGTGGGCATTAAATGTAATGCAAAGGACCTCAGGTTTGTATAGTTAGGAAAAATACAATTTACTTTAAAAAATTGTGATTTGTTCCGACACGATATACAAACCATTGGTCCTTTACATTAGGAAGACTCACTAGTTGGAGGGAGGAATCTGAGTGAGTCTCTATGAACTGACTGAGTCTCTATGAACTGACTGGAGTTCACCACACCTTGTCTTCCCTTCCTGGTCGATTGAGCGAGGAGGGGAAAACTGCCTCTGACAAAATGATCGGGTTGTAAGAAACGCAAGATCAATTGTCAGAGTTCTGGATCCCTTTGCATCAAAGAGGAAGCATCAGTTCATGCAAAGTAGGCTAGGAAGAACTCGGAGTCAGTGACATTAAGGCAATTACAAGCATTGTGTTTGTCTTATTGTCATGTTCTCCTTCCCCCACCCCCCCACCCCCCTTGCAAGGGGAAGGAGTGGGGTTGCATCTATAATCCTGAACGGAAACAGAACGGAAGCTCCAGTTGAGTGCTTACCTGCATCGACTGCCAGAACCAGCATGTAACAGCACGTCCACTCCCTGCCTGTGAGAAGAGAGCCGAGATGGGGAGAAGGAAGAGAGGCCAGTCACACCACATTCATTCTCCCAATCACAACCGTACATCTTAGGCGAGACGCAACCTGTCCTGTTAGAGGAGCTGGGTAAGCTACACAACTTGTTGAGCAGCCACCACAGGACCCAAGGGGAAAGTGTCCAAGGACTTGTGTGCAACATACTGAAGGTAGAAGAAAGTAAAGGTGGTCTGTTGGGACCACACTCCTGCCTTCAAAACCTGTGGAACCGACAGGTTCTTCTGGAATGCAAGGGACGGACCAATGATGTGGACTTCGTCAGCTCTCAGACAAAGCGTACCAGTGTCATCTTCTCCAGTAGCAGAATAAACTCTCCTTATCGTCTCACGAAGCCAGAAAGAGATTTTGTTCTTGGACACTTCTTTCTCGGTCGCGTCAGTACAAACGAAGAGTTGTCGACACTCAGGCCGGAGACAGCGTGTCCTCTTCAGATGGTGCCGCAGCACTCTAACAGGGCACAGTAGCATCTCGCCTGGTTCATTACCAACAAAGTCCTCTAGGGAGGGGATCATGAAAGACTCAAACCGAGCGTCAGGGACTGAAGTATTCTGAGTCTTTGCCACGAAATCTGGGATGAAATCAAGCGTAACTGATCTCCATCCCCTCGAGCATTTAACATCAAAGGAAAGTCCGTGAAGTTCGCCAACTCTCTTCGCTGACATCAGGGCCAGCAAGAAGATAGTCTTGAGGGTCAGATCCCTGTCTGACAACTCTCATAAAGGCTCGTATGGTGCACGAGTCAGGCTCCTTAGAACGAGAGTCACATCCCATGCAGAAGGCCTGAGATCCCTGGGTGGGCAAGAAGCAAGACCTTTCAAAGCTTCTCATCAGTAGGGAAATCTTGAAAGAAGATCTACTCCTTTCAGCTACAAGACTATAGGCCAAGTGTGGCCCGATAGCCTTTTACAGCTGAAACGGAGAGAAGCTTCTCTCGGCGAAGGAAAACGAGGAAGTCCACGACCTGCTGAACAGTCGCTCTGACCGGAGAGATACCATGTCCACAACACCAATCATAGAAGATGGACCACTTTCCCTGGTATACCACTGCAGAGGGTCATCTGAGGTAACCGGCCATCTCCGTTGCTGCACAACACAAAAAGCCTCTCGCTTGCAGGAGATGGTGGATAACCTCCAGCCGTGAAGACGCAGGGACTGCACTGCCTGGTGATACCACTCTACGTAGGGTTGACACAGCAGGTTGGGCTGGGGGGGGAAATCTCTCTCTGCGCCTCAGGAAGGAGGGCTAGCAGGTTGAGATACCAAACGGCCTGTGGCCATTTGGGTGCCACCAGAATCATTCTGAGATTCGGAGTGATCATCGCCTGGTTGATCACTCTGCAAATCAGACAGAAAGGAGGAAAGGTGTATATGTCGAGGTTGTCCCACAGGTGCTGGAACATTTCGTGTCCTCCACAGCAGCCCGTAGGTCCGGCACGACTGAACAGAAGACCTGGAGTTTTCTGTTGTGCCGGGTGGTAAACAGATTGATGACTGGACAGCCCCATAGGTCGAACAGCCTTTCCGTGACTTCCAGGTAAAGGGACCATTCTGTTCCAATCACCTGATTCTGGTGGCTGAGCTTGTCTGCCAAGACATTCCTCTTGCCTGGAATGTACCTGGCTGACAGCTCTACAGAGTGAGCCAGGGCCCACTCGTGCACCTGCATCATCAACTGGTGGAGCGTGAGGGATACCAGACCCCCCTGTTTGTTGACATATGCCACTACCATGGTATTGTCGTTCATCAGTACCACGGAGTGTCCCATCACTCGATCCCAGAACTCTTGGAGAGTCAGGAAGGCTGCCTTGAGTTCCAGGATGTTGATGTGAAGGTGCTTGTCGTCTCGGTGCCCACTCCCGGAGTCAGCAACTCCTCCAGGTGTGTGGCCCATCCCTCAGTCGATGCATCCGAGAACAGCAGCATGTCTGGAGGGGGAGTAAGTAGGGATACTCCTATCGAGAGGTTTCTGTCGTCCATCCACCAGTGAAGGTCCTCTCTCACCTCCTCAGAAACAGGGATGAGAAAGGACTGGGGGTCTCAGGACTGGGACCAATATTCCTTTAGTCTCCATTGTAGAGACCGCAGGCGAAGACGCCCATGAGGGACCAGCTTCTTCAGCGACGACATGTGACGGATGACAACTTGCCATGGCTGAGCTGGCTGTTCCTGTCGAGACAGGAACAGTTGCGCTGCATTCCTGAACTTGCTGATACGAGAGTCTGAGGGGAAACACTTTCGCTGCTATCATATCTATCAGCATGCCCAGGTACTTTATCCTCTGCTTGGGGCTGAGATCTGATTTCTCGAGGTTTACTACAATCCCAACCTCGCGGCAAAGCCCGATCCTCAGCAGACGTATCCCGTGCGAATGGGCCCAAGCTGACACGAGAGAGAACACCCTCGTGAACACCTGGGGAGCAGTCGAGAGCCCGAAGCAGAGTGCCCTGCATTGGAAGACAGTCTCCACGAGGATAAAGTGGAGGTAAGACCCCTCCAAGGCAAGAAGAATCGCTTCTGTAGAGGAAGAGGAAGGGGAAGGAGCTTGATTGGGTGGCTCAACCTAACTGAACTCCTTGTCCGGGGAAAAGGCATTCATCTGGTCGAGAAAGCCCATATAGCAAGCAAGGACTGTGGCAGCCCCAGCTAAACCCTGCAAGGAGCAGTGAAGAGTATTCACAGGGGATGCCGTGTCTTCTCCTTGAGATCACTGTGCTGACGAATCAGTGTGAAGATCTTTGCGAAAAGAAAATTGAGGGTGTCTGCAACCTGAAGAAGAAGACCCTCGAGTCCTCCTGGGGCGCAACACTCCCAATCTCTTCTCCTTGGAGGGATAACCCCGCCAGAACCCAGAAAACCATCCTCGACTACTTGGATGTACAGCGAGCCAATCCGAGAACCGAGCCCGAAACGTAGATCCTTGTAGCAGAACTTCCATAAAAAACAAAACTTGTCAGGGTCCTTTCTATCCAACTTGCATCCCCCGGCAGTAACCGAAAGGGTTTGAGAGAAGAGGAGAGGAGAAAAAACACTCTTACCTGTCTTGCTAGAAGAACCAGCAGGAAAGGCCGACCGCAGGGGGATCATCAACCAGAGGTGATAATGGCAGCACAGAGGAAGGAGAGCGCTAATGCCAAGGCAAAGCACTAACCTGAAAAGAGCAAAAGTTCACTTGAGCTGAGTCTCCTAAGGAAGGAGAACCTCAACAGCATTCGGTTCCCCGAACCGAGTGAGCTGAGCTGATCAAGTAGATGTGATTGGGGGCTGGGTTTGCAAGCCGAACCACACAAGTCGAGCTGATCACTTAACCGCGATCACAGGCCAGGTGAGCAAGCCGAGCCAGTCTCGAAATGCCATCAGGGGCAGGGTGAACGGGCCAAGTCGATCACAAAAAGCAATCGGTGGCTGGCTGAACAAGCAGGGCTGAGCCGGGAAAGCTCGGTCGTGAACTAGCGCTGTCCTCAAGATATGCTTTAATCTCCTCCAAGGCCAAAGCCCCTCGAGAAGAAGGTTTAAAGGGGATTCTTGTCTGCTAACCCGAGTGCTCGAACCCAAGGATCCAAGACACGAGTTTCGGAACTGATCGAGCACTCGAAACAAAGCAGGCAGGCAGTGTTGAAACATCTGAATGTTTCTATACCTTCTAATCCTGGACACTCGACGACTTGCTAGTCGAGCGCTCGTGACCCCAAGGAATCTGAGCACTCAGCTCGAGATTCCAAGGAGTCCGAGTGCTTGGTGAGACTCCCAAATCTCGCAAGAACAATCATCAGGAGTAAGCTCCTCTCAGCTTCCAAAGAAAACTGAGGAGGAACAGGCAATGAATCAGTCTTAGACACAGACTTCTAAGAACTGGAATCGAGAGCGTGGCCTTGAAAGGTTGCGCACTTGAGGCCCAAGACACGAGACCCCAATGGGGAATGCAAATTGGTTCCTGGCCCCAAAGGCCAGGAAGAGCCAAACAAGAAAACACACTGCATCTCCATAGAGTGGTAGTCCCTCAAAAGTCCCGCAGAACCTCTGAAGGGAACCTCCACCTTGCCTCTCTAGGTGTTCAAACCCTCGGGATTGAGACACCTGGCTGGGAACCTGACTGAGCACTCAAAACTCAGTACTGGCAGGAAGAACCGAGACACTTGCATGTCTTGGTTCTTTCTCTTGCTTGTGCCTGAACCGAGATGGTGAAAGGTCTCTCCAGCATCGGTTTGGGATGCACGAGACTCCGAAGATTCTTGAGCACTCGGTGTGACTCGACAAAGTCGAGCACCCGACACAGCACCAGTCTAGAAGCAGAACTCTTTGGGAGCACAACCAAAGTCTGCGTGCCTACAACACCTGAAACACAAGACCCTGGGGTAAGCAATTCGGTTCCTGAGCCCAAAGGCCGGGAAGAGTCGACAAGAGATCCCACTGCCTCCCAGTGAAGGGAGGCAACCCCTTGGAAGCCCCATGGCAGGACTTCTTAGGGGAGGAAGAGGCAGCTTCCTTGTCTTTGGCTGCTGTTTCAGAACAAGCCTCAGAAGAAGAAAGGGAGAAGGCAGCATAAGACGAAGCCGAAGATCAAATTGAAGACGACTATGTCTCACAGGAATTCTTCCTCAATCTCTTCTCCGACATCTTCTACAAGATGGTGGTCAGGGAACAAAGGAACTGCCAGGACAGCTAAATCAGGAAGCGTAACGGGAGTGGCCCAGGCGACAGGAACACCAGGAGAAACAGCAGGAGCAACCAGGGCAGCTGAGGCAGGAGCAGCCCAGCCAGCAGGAGTTTCAGGAATGTCAGCAGTGGTGACAGGGGCAACCAGGCAGCTGGAGCAGGAGGCACAGCAGGAGCTGCCCAGTGATCTGTCGCCTGGCCAACAGGAGCAATCAAGGCCGAAGATATAGCAGGAGTAGATGGCACCACAGATACACAGAAATCGTAGACACCGACACGGCCCTACGCCATCATCACCAAGGTACTGTGGTCGCTCCCGAAGTAACCACTGTATGAGTGTCACAGGGAAAATTCTCAAGGCTAAGATATCCAACAGTGAGATCTCCAGCCATCTACTGCTGTACCTACGATTTTCACTGTCACCCTGAAGAAAAAAGCAAAGATGATTAGTAGAGGGAGACTCCTCTCGCTCCGAGGGGAACTGCCCTACGAAGCGAGAAGAGGCCGCTGAGAAGAGGTCGCCAATCCACTGTTCCCCGCGATCTTCGCCCGATGAGCGAGCGAAGAGATCTCTCCCGTAGGAGAGACAGCAAGAAGGAAAGCTTACCAGGAGAGAGAAACGAGGACGAAGGGGCGGCTACCAAGGGCACCGTCGGAGGCGAAAATTTCCCACAACGCCCAGCAACCTTCCTCCGAAGTTTCCTCCCGGCAAGCTCGTCCACAGCAAGGCAGCAAACACCAACACTAAGCACAAGTCAGAATAGGGATACAGTATTACAGTTACGCCCTTATACAATCAGAGGGCGTGAGGTCCAATAAAAGGGAAGCGAACTTATTACGTCCCTGGCTGCAGACCCCAAGACACACACGCTGGGGGATGACAGCCTATGCAAGGCTATAAAAAATCGTGGGTTTGTATATTAACAAATATCAAACACACACAATATATACACAAAAAGATAAAAAAAAGATCCCACCAGGGAAAAAGAGCTTCACGAAAGTCAGGCAAAGACCTCCGAAAGAAAACACATGACGGCCGAAAGCAAACTGAAATGTTCACATCGGGGAGGGGGGGGGGTTTTCCCGCCTGCCGGGCGGTAGTTACTGCCTAACCACCTTTTCCAAGAGTTCAATGGCCGTTTCCAGCTTCGCCGTAAGTGATTCCTAATGTAAAGGACCGATGGTTTGTATGTCGTGCAGGAACAATCAGAATATTTTAGAGTAGTCAAAGTATAATGTTTTACACATAAACACACATACATGTATTATACATATGTATGCATGTATAAAATGTGTGCGCACACTGAGGTTCTTACACCGACATTAAATAGAATAAGCAAATTAAACTGCAACACATAATACTACAATATTATACTTACTTATCCACCAAAAGTCTCCCTCTGGTGTTTGCGTCAAATTGAAAAAACTGTCTTCTCTGACATAAACGACTGATTTTGTTCTGTTGAAAACATCATCATTCACTTCGGAATTGGCATTACGATTTTGCAGACACGTGGAAAGCTCTGACAGTGTCATTACTGGTGAATGCAATACTGATTTCCTCGTTTGCGTCATATTGATGAACATTGTTGTAGGATCATCCGTTTTTAGTTTTGTGAGGTCAATTTCTTCAGACAATACCTTCCCGTCGTGGACTGGATAGTATTTACCAGAGAGGTAATTATGTTTACTAACTATAACTGTTGAACGCCTACAGTCAGTTGCTGTTGAAGAAAAGAATATTCAGGATACTCAATTGGTATTTTCGTAAGTCTCTCAAAAATAAATCTTGAGGTTTTATTCTAAAAGACAGATAGGTAAGATGAAAAATACCACAAAGCCAAATGGCTCAAAATCCTGTTGCTCACCTAGAAATCAAAAAAGCTTTAACAAGTGAAACTGTATCTACAGTTATTCACAGGCACTGCACACTGGCTAGTGACACACTTGCTTCAATGAGCAGTAGAAGATCATACCAAATGTCTCACCTAATTTAAGCTTCAAGCGACTTGTTAATGGGCAGTGACTCATTCTAAGGAAAGGTAATGTCATTATTTCTTATCTACAACACATAAGGAAATGATGACGAAAACTTCAGAGTGGAGGTAAATGTGACAAGGGTCCCTCAAGATGAAATACTTATTGAATTAATGATCTGAGGCAGGTAACTGACAGAACTCACAGGAACATCATTAAAAAGGGCTGTGATACCTACAGATTACACTTATTTTCTTTTACTATATGAAAATAAACACAGTCGTTACTTAAAGGAGTTACTCAACCTAAAAGCAGGTGTTTCTAGTATTAATAGTTAAGTTAGAGTCCTCCTGGGCCTCTGTTGGCTCATATGGCAGGTAACGGCAAGAAAAGAAAAGGCTGTAACTTGTAAATTTCACCCCTCCAAAAATATGTAGTTTTCTTAAATCTAACAATGGCCATTAATCTAGAATTGGAAAAATAAGGCATATTACTGTATTTGAAATCTTTCCCATAAATAAGTCATCACAAAGTATGGGCAACAATTCAAACTTTTTCTTTATCCACTTGCACTGTTCTTGTAATTACTGCCATCATCAAAGGAGGAAATTATTTGTAGCAGGAACTTTTTGGTACTCTATTAGAGTTAAATAATACAACCTTCATTTAGGAACTAGCACCAGTTATGAATCCAGTTAATTTTTAAATCAGATCCGCGATAATTTATGTTAGATATATGAACAGTCACAATATTAGATTTGCAGTGTTGCTAGCTTTTTCCTGGTACATTTAATTAGAATATATGACTAGTGAAGTAATGGCTCCTTTCATTCTGTGAGTGCAACATTGTCACATGTTTCATATTTGATAATCATCCCCTTTTACAGAACCCATTAAAGTATAGAATATAACACAATAAAAAATCTGAAAAGGGTCAGCAATATCAATGTGATATATGAAGTCCTAGATTCTAGAAGTATATAGGAGTAGAGATTTTGGGTAATGGTAAGCTAAGAGAATAACGGAATCACAGAGTACGTGAGCATAAGATTGGCAGGAAGCCAAGGTATGAGCGCATGAAGGGACTGTTAAACCTACCCTCCTCCACGGAAGTGAAGTGCAGATGCTGAATGCAAATATGAAGAAGGCGGAAGCCATACGGATGAATGATCTATGTAGCATGTGTGGTACAGAAAGAACTAAGAGTGAGAAATGAGATACATGGGAGTGGTAAAAGGATTAGGGTAGGTGAGAGGATGTATCAGAGTTTTTTGAGAAGGTTGGTCATGTGGAGTGAATTGAGGGGGTTGGGCTAGTATAAGGTGTATGGAATTTGGAAGTGTTGGGAAGAAAGCCTAGATTTAAGTAATGCACTCACATCCAAAAAGTGAGAGCGTATGTCAGAGATATGAGGTGAATGGTGCGCTGCATGTAGAGGGGTCAGCAATGCTGTTGGTGAGCCTTGTGTGTACTGTACGTGTATAAATTAGCTGGTGTTGTGGAAGGTTTCTGCACTGGGGTTCATAAACAATTCAGCAACTTATAACTAATGTAGCAGTGACTGATTTCTATTTTCTTGGGAGATACTCCCTGTTAGGAGAAACGGATTACAATACACCACTTTTCTCTTTGGAGGGTGGGGAAGAAATGCTAGAAAGGTACACATCCTTTTTCTTTACCCCAACAGATGGTGTCACCTATTTACAGCTGGATGGGCAGGTAGGAAGGCGGGAGCGATCCCCAGACTTATCTAATGGCAGCAAGTACTGTACACCTAGCCACAACGCCCATCTATGGATGTATCTGTTAGTTTATTGTATTAAAATGTCGAAAGTACTTACGTGGGCAGATGATCTTGAGCTTGTTTGCTTTTCTGCCAAATCTCTGAATTGTCGTCTGTGGGAAGAGAGAGAAAACTTGAATCTAAGAAAAATCCTTTATTAAAGTATGAATTCCGCAATTAAGATTAAATTATGAAGCAGTTTTGGTATCAGCAGTGGTACCAGGAGCATTTAACTATCCTAAACGGCTATATTCTTTTGAATGATCTTTATCCAGGAACAAAATCAACCTCCTCCCATGATCTATTTCAATCCAAGAAAATGTATTTTTATATTGATGAATTTCAGTGATTACTTGCCGTCTAATTAAAAAAAGAATAGAAGTGCTTTTTTAGCACATGTTTGGAGGTTAAAGCGTCCAATGATTTCAAATTTCCGTCTCCGGCTTGGTTTCAAAAGGTTTATAGTAAGCCAAACTAACAGTAAGGTATGATCAAAATTATCCAAAAATGGATAAAAAAACTTTCTTAAAAAAGAATTCTCAGGATGATTCACGAATTTATTTCCCCTTAATTTGTTATATCGGTCAACTGACAATAAGGATAGAATGTCCTGGAAAGATGCAGTCAACTGGTGCGAAAAAAGTGGTGCCAAATATGAGATCCTTAACACTTGTGTCAGCGAGAAGAGGCAACTTTGCTCAAGAGGAAATAAGTCTTCAGCATTTCAAGTGAATGCAAATAAACAGTACCTTTAATCGATTGAAAGGTTCCTAACTTTCCAGATCTAAAACAATAGGCTAAAGAACACTATCCAAAGAAATCTTTAAACTCGATTTACGTGCTAGGCTCAAAGTCTATCGCTAGTCGCATACATTCTAGTAGGGTAAAGGGCCACTTTCTAAGCCAAAGACATGAACTATATTTATTGGGCAGAAATTGTTTGGCACTTGTTTTAATCTTAGCAAATTCCTTGAGTAGGTTCCCGCTTACGTGCCCTTGCTGCATTCTGGGGTCTTGTTTACTAGTCTCGAAGGGTCGTTACACTTTTATAGTATTTGCTTACATTTGCTGTATCAAGGTTTCTTGTTTGTAAAATACTTTTTTATTGCATATAGTGACAGATCAGTTCTTACTGTAGAGTTGTCCCGTGAAGATCTCTCGTAAAGCGTCCATTGCCTCGTGAAACAAAGGTTGTATTCGAATACAGTGCTGTTTATCTTCATGGATAACTCGCGACGAAAACACGGTAGTCCGGACACTAGCTTAAACCATCCAGTGGCTGGAGGCTTATACTGGATGTACACTTGACCTGTATCATTGCATCCGCAGACTGCTAAACACACATCTGAAAATACGGAGTAACAACTTACAATTGTAATAATTCAATTTTGCATTTATCACTTGGCAAACGTCAGGTAGTGTAATAGGTAAAAGGAGGGAACCACTGTCATTATATGTCAACGAATATGAAATATTTCAGACGTTTTCCATTCTCATACATACGTGACTTCAGAGATATGTCAATGTACTATTTACTTATAAATGTTTTAATTAATATGTACGTGTATACAAAATACATGTACAGAATGATTTGCCCAGGCAAAAAACTAGAAAGCACATAAAAACAATAAAAGCTTAGCTTAGGTTGTAAGACCAGAAATGTGAGGAAAGTTTTTGACCTTCTTTCCTTGCTTCTAAGAAAAGACTCGAGGATTACGAAAGAAAGCAAGGATTTACTAACCTATATGAAAAGTACCACTTCTAGTATCTCCAGCATGAAAAGTGCCACCTCCAAATAACCTGCGTGAAAAGTGCCACTACTGGAATAACCTTCATGAAAAGTACCACCACTGGAATAACCTGCGTGGAAAGTACCAACACTTGAATAACCTACATGAAAAGAACCACAACAGGAATAACCTGCATGAAAAGTACCACAACTGGAATAACCTGCATGAAAAGTACCACAACTGGAATAACCTGCATGAAAAGTACCACATCTGTAATAACCTGCATGAAAAGTACCACAACTGGAATAACCTGCATGAAAAGTACCAACACTGGAATAACCAGCATGAAAAGTACCATAACTGGAATAATCTGCATGAAAAGTACCACCACTGGAATAACCTGCATGAAAAGTACCACAACTGGTATAACCTGCATATAAAATACCACCACTGGAATTTTAAATATATACTGGTATAATCTATATATAAAATACCACCACTGGAATTTATATATATATATATATATATATATATATATATATATATATATATATATATATATATATGAACAAAGTTACAGCCAAGAAAGAAAAGTTAAACAATTGAGATGCTAAGCACTGTCGTCTTATTACCAAGATATGGTCACAGTAACTAACGCTATTAGGAGACAAGGGTGTATATATATGGTGAGTGTAAGTCCTAAGGGAATACATAAAGGTTGGGAGGTCACAAAACGGTCAACGGATTAACATCGAAATCTACCTATTGGTAATGTTCTTTATTCTGTCTTTCAAACCCTTCTAGAACATATGTTTTATTACAGGGTCAAAAGAAAATATTCCTTAAATAAATTTAGGTTCTTCTCCCAAGTCAACTGAATCATAACAGATTCCAACAAGTTCCAGCAAATAGTTTCATTACTTCGTAATATTACGTTGCTTTGCGTCCAGTTTACTCTGTGAGACTTTTCACTTAAATGCAAAAATAGAGCATTATAAGTCTGAACATCTTACTGAATATTTCTGTTGTTTTATTCAGTAAAATAAGTAAAATGAATCACATTCCATACACGGAACTTTGTATACAATATTGCGATCTTTTCGAGGGCTATTTTTATAAGCATGTTTTTATATTATTATATATGAAGGATACATTTGTATTAAACAATTTTAAAAAAGGTTTTACAGCTTCAAATCCAATAATATGTGGCAAACAAAGGGTGTTTGAGGACACTTCTCTTTCCGATTTTTCATAGAAGGTTCTTATAGCTTTATTGTAACAAATATCCATAATGTGGGCTGGAGAGCATAGATCTCTTCCTATTTTTCTGATGTTTTTGAATTCTTAGTCTAAAAACTCAGGGCTATTCGCAAGGCTCGAAGAAACATCGATGAAAAACTGAAATTTTGATATTTATACATATGATACCCTGAATGATAGTGTACATGTGTCAAACATAAATATCAAAATGCCTACTCGATCACGAAAGGCAGCAATTCATTACTTACCAGTCACCATCGTTGAGCTCATTAGCAGAAAATATATGTGCAAGGTGACAAGCTTCATTTTTTCGCTTGTCTCTCTTGCCCAGAGAGATTCTGACCTGAAAAGGCAATAGACATTACTTAGAATGGCTACGGGTCACAATTACATATTAATATAATCAAAGCACGTGAACAGTACATCGGAATTGGAACATGAAATTTAAACTAAAGGCAAAGTGCTGGGACCTGAGTTCATTCAGCGCTGAAAATGTTGAACTAATTTTTAGGAGAAGGTGAAAAGTGAGATAGAAGAGAATATGAACGGAGGTATAGTTAGAGGAATGAAAGGGGTTGCAGCTAGGACCCGAAGAGACGCTTCAAACAACCTCAAAAGTAATGTCTACAGTGCACCGCGTGAGGTACACTGACAGCACTAACCCCCTATGGGAATGAATCGTGAAATTCAGAGTAGCCGTATCTTTAATAAGTGCTGAACATGTCATAAAACCCGTCATGCATTCTGTTGAGTAGAACTATATACTGTATGTATATATATATATATATATATATATATATATATATATATATATATATACTGTATATATATATATATGTATATATATACCATATACTCATTTGTATACATTAATACGGTGGCCGGTATGTAGACTCCTGGTTATTTTACCCCGGTAATTTTACTCCCGGTAAACTGAAATCCGGTTTCGTTAACACCCGGTAATTTGACACCCAAATTGACAATTTGATTGTTTCGTAAGTTGAAGGATTACTCTACACACATATATTTTTTAATTCAAGCACATAAGTAACATTTAGCAGTTGCATCCGAGCCCTTGGCGGTATAAAGACTTTTATAATCATGCCTCGTACCAGTAAGAGCACCCGTGGAGGAAGAAACTCTCAGATGACTTAAATTGCATTTATGAAATGCAGAAAACAAACGTTGGTTAGTCAAAAATTTATTGGAAGTGTGAAGTGCATAGTTGCAAAGCACGCCTAAATACATTAACAGGCATGCTTCGCCACTCTAGCACATGCATCTCGGAAATTTGCAGCCGGGTGAGGAACTGCAGTACCGGAAGAATTCACAACATACTTTTCTTGTTTAATTTACTCTCCATTATATACAGGGTTCCGAACATACGGCCATCTTTAGTTCTGTGAAAAATAAAAAAAAATATCTATCTGTACCACGAAAAACATAAATGGTACATCACTGAAGTTCACTAAAAATGAAGTTAAATTAGAACACTTCCTGCTGAAGGCCGAGTTATCTGTATTCAACATGGGTTTTAAGTTTATCTATATCTGTAACAATCTTAGATCGGTTTCCTATCAAGCTTTACATAAAATTCTAAAATCAGAAATTATCAAAATTAATATCAGAAAGGTTGTGACAACGTTCTTTTACAGAGGACTGGGGTGGCCTACCTACAGGTACCTGAACTTACGTCTTTGTTCAGAAGTCCTGGTAGATAAAAGTCTCGTTGAACTACCCACGTATTCCGAACTATACTTCGGACACATGTATGCAAACTCTACCTTTGGCAAGAAAGTGTTCTAATTTAATCTAATTCTTATCGAATTTCAATTGTTACTGATACATCATGTAAGTATGGACGTAAATTCTTCATTTTTACAGAACTTGCAGATGGACATATGTCCAGAACGTTGTATACTGGAGATTAAATAAAGAGAATTTTAAAGTTTTCGTATTCCAGTTCCTCGTCGGACTTGAGGCTCTAATCCATATCGATAATCAGTAATGCCCTGGGACAATATGAATTATTTTTCAGATTTTAGCTTGTTTCACATATTCTTGTGAACAAGACAGACTGAACTGAACCAAAAAGACTAAGAACCAAAAAACATCACCTCTTCGGTTTGAGCAAAAATACGCGTATTTCATTCTACCTTTAAATGTATATCAAAAGTTTTTATAAAAAACCCATTATGAATATCTCAAAATCACGCCTTTGAGACCTTCCGGCCATCGCTTAAGAATAGTTCGGCACCTTCAGGGTCCTGGACACATTAAAATAACTTCGTTGTTATGACTGGACGGTTGCATGATGTGTACGGGGCCGGTTGAGTGCCGAAGCAGGTTTCAGTTAGGGATGCTCGCGATTGTTTAAATTTTATTTAGTCACTCTTGTCTAAAGAAACAAATCCAGCAGAGATCCGAGATGTAAGGTTCAAATTTGTCAGGTTCTATTTTGAGAAAGAGTACAATTTGAGTGGAATGGAAAATGGCTGATACTTCAGACTGTAGCCTACGGCTTGGGTGGTCAGAGTGAAGGGATTTGCGAGACTTTCGAGGATTTCGAACGCTTCGTAAGAAGAGAAATTGCACGGATAAAGAATAAAGGAATTATCTGGATATATATTATGCAAGTTATTACAAAAAAAAAAAGCTTCAGGTCA
The DNA here is from genome assembly GCF_040412425.1 of Macrobrachium rosenbergii. Lineage (NCBI taxonomy): Eukaryota > Metazoa > Arthropoda > Malacostraca > Decapoda > Palaemonidae > Macrobrachium > Macrobrachium rosenbergii. The sequence goes on along the minus strand of NC_089783.1, from coordinate 44,794,882 downwards.
CAAAGTAAGTGTTGCAAGGAAGACTGGAGCTGCATGAAAAGTTTCGGGTACAAAAAAGTGCTATGAAAGCAAAAGTTGGATTGGAATAAGAGAAAAGATCGAAAGGTGGAAGCTGTCTAAAAGAAATCTCTGCTTAGTAAATGAGGAGTAAGGAAGACTGAAAGGTTAAGAAATGTAGAGATACGCTGACAAACAGTTAGGGGTTAGCGTGCTGCTGTTAAATCGTCGGTGCACATGAATGAACCAACTAAGACTGTTGATTTCTGCATAGGTAATTCATCTTTTGTTTAATATTTTAACAACAGATGCAGCACTGGCTGCTCTTTAGTTTTCTGGAACCACTTACTTTTAGGGAAACAAATAATAATAATAATAATAATTATTATTATTATTATTATTATTATTATTATTATTATTATTATTATTATTTATTATTAAAAATTATTTTAAAAATACTCATGATAGCATGAGTCTTGAAATGGAAGAATAAACCATAGGTATAGCCTATATGGAACAAATATTTTTAAAAATAAATCTAAACATATTCCCGAAATCTCTCTGTTCAGATTCATTTTTAAATATATTTGTACCCATGCATAACTGTGGATTTGATTCTCCATTATTATTATTATTATTATTATTATTATTATTATTATTATTATTATTATTATTATTATTATTATTGTTGTTGTTGTTGTTGTTGTTGTTCAAGCAAGAGTGATTTATGCACAGGCAGACGGGAAGATATTTTTTTTTTATCGGGCAAGTTCTCCACGTGTCTGCCTCAATATGGTATTTCTCATTTTCAATTTTTGTACATCTCTCTATTAGGCTGGTTAGTCTACGACTGCTACTGAATTTCTTGTGACAGACTATATATAAAGACTAACATTACTTCTGAAGTAATAAATACTGCCAAAACAGCAAAATTTCAACAAACATAAACCGCGTTTTTGCGTAGATATTAACATTAATCATTTACAGACGTATTCACATATAAGTTGGTATATGCTTTATACAGAAGATACACACTAACAAAGTATGCCTATTATATGTGGTATACTTGGATATGAAAAACAACACAACGAGACAAACACAAGAACTGTGTGTAAGTGAGAGGGTTATTGGCAAAAGCAGAATACTTACTAGAAGCCGGTGGCAGCTAAGAACAACAACAAGCGGTAAGCACTTAAATGACCGAGTGAAGAGTAAGCATGATTTCAGTAAAATTAGGCCTGATTCAGTAAATTGCGGTTGGAATCACAAAGTGTGTTATAAGTAACTGTCATGTTTTGAGCGAAAAAGACACTAATAGAACGAAAGCAAACGCAAAGAGAATATGGTAGTGTCAACGGATACGGTGCAAATTAACAGCGTTACTATATTTAAAATCTTAGAGATGGTCACTGCATGTTTTGTCCGAATTTGCTACGTTCAAAGAATGAAGATTCATGAGTAAATTAGAGCTTTTTTCCATGGCTGGGCACGCATTCATACATACACAATGGGTGTTCAATAGTACTACATTATTTGTTTCGCTTCTGTACGGTTACTCGCAATGCAGTCATTTCTTATTTATACGTGTTTTACAGCGTTAACCAACTTATTAAATCAATCGCACTGAAACCAGAAAAAAAAGAGGGGCGTTTGTCACCACAAAGACCAGACGATCACCCACAACGTCGAAGAGTCAACTGAACCGCCCTCCTTCGTTCTGCCCTTCCCTTCTCTAGCTATTGCTCGTGTTGTCTTGGGAGATGTGTTATGTCGGATTCGCTGGGTATCAAATGCACTTACTTCAGCATTTAGGATGGTGAACAATACAGTTGTTTATTCGAACGGCGGTCACGTATATGTCGACTTTCATCTCGTAACGAAAACTAGCAAATGATCAACAGCTTACTCCTTACAAGACGATTGAAGACAAATAAAAGTTCAAGAGCAAAAATTATTGCTTAGCACCTGCTGCAGCTGACCCCTGACGACTTAGGGCGCAAGAGGAGTGTTCATGGGAACAGTTAAACACTTAAGAACACGGCTCATCTCGCTTTATTTTGCTATAAACAATACTGTGCTTGTCATTGTAACATGTGAACAAAGTTAATGTTGTGACCTTACACCGCTAATTCTTTTTGAGGAACGATGATGTTTCCAACTTCCGCTGATAGATAATACCAACCCCACCCCATTCTATTTTTTTTTTTTCTTATTTAGGTCAAGTTCATACAGCACAACTGTAAAATGACTTGAGGTGTGAGGTGCTACAAAAATAAACGGCGAGAGAGAGAGAGAGAGAGAGAGAGAGAGAGAGAGAGAGAGAGAGAGAGAGAATTATGTCACTTGTAACTAGTTTGGACCTATATAACAGAATTGTTGCCTTTTATCTATGCTAATTCTCTCACTAAAATAGTGCGTTCGAGGATCGCCTGCATACAGCATCTTACTAACTTTGCTTTTTGTTAATTTGATATCCTAGGATATTGTTGACTTTTTCTATAAATTCAGCGAATAGCGAATGTAGGCCTATGTATTGAGGCTGGTTCCGAACGTTTCTCCTCATTCACGGAATGATTTAGAAGCAGTTAGTTGATGGGATTAACTGGAGTCTCGTTTTGGTTTGCCGGTTCAAGTTACCTTTCTTTTATATAATTTTCTATTAAGTCTATGACTAAATCGATGGTATAGGGGCATTTTAGGCCTTTCAACAGTTCTCACAGACCGAGGGAAAAATCAGTTTATTTTACTAAAAGTGTGGAATATATAACAAAAGTTGCCATGCAATTAAACTTCTAGTATCGCACTTTGGGAAACCAAATCCGTGCTTTTCATGGGGAACCTTCCAAAATGTGAGTCTTTTTGCTGGCAATGAAAAATGGGCATACAATTTTATCACGTACAATATTCCCTATGTCGACGTTTACATGTCCCAAAGCAAATTTTACTGCGTTTTGTAAAATGCTCACATAGTAATCTGCTCTACCAACACTGTCATTTGCTCTGCATTATCTAGCCTACACTCAAACTAAAAACTTTTTCCAATCAAGCTACAGATTGCCCCATAGCGTTTCCCAAGACATTCATACATTTCATATATCAACAGGCTGAGTACATAATGAACTGGTAGCTGATTCTTTGATTTTCTGTTTATGGCCAACTGTATTTTTGTTGTCTTATTTTTTTTATTACTCTTCGGCAAATAAACTTTGCTTCTTTTACGTTATCTATACCTGCCAACCATTCACAATCATTTTCCCAATTTTTGTTATATGAGCACAATCTGCTACACAGATAGTTTCATTCCCTAAAAAACTATCATTATTTTTAGGACTTTCAGGAAGAGATGCTGCATTACACACTGAGCTGGGTAATAATTCACAATAGTCACAGTCACCTACACATGTCATTAAGCCCCTGCAATAATAATAATAATAATAATAATAATAATAATAATAATAATAATAATAATAATAATAATAATAAAACCGTAGACATGAGAGGAGAAATCAAATTCGATTTACCTTCTACATCTAAAAGCCTAGGGCACTTAATTCTGCCTGGTAATTGGAAAATTAAATGATGGTTGAATTTAAGCACAAAGGGGACAAAGGCCAAATGAACGGTCAATCATTAATGGACAATCATAGCGACTGTATGGTCGTTACCGTCGTGCGTACCAATTGACCGATGAAATGCGCAAATGATTGGGCTTGTGTTAGTCTGACAAGCCAATGCACATCAATAGTGGACTGCTTGTGGCTATATAAGCATAAATATCTCTGCCGAGACTGGGTAGCCATGGCAGGTAGAGTTCCCAAGCAAGAATTATGGTCCCAGGTTTGGCTACTTATCGTGAATTACAAGGCTTATGGAAGGTAAAATATGCGAGGCCTGCAAGAACAGAGCGATGACAGCGGATGGATACGCCAAGTAAGTTGAAAAACTAAGGAAAAATGAGATAAATGCATGACGTTGTGCAGTGTTATTAGGAAAATAAATTCCTTTTTGCTCAAATTAAATAAGGCATTGAAATGGTTATTAACAGAGAAAGGTCTTAGAGCTGTGAGAAATTAAATAAACATATTTTTTTTTGGCCCTAACTGGCTTCCATTGTACTGACACTTATTCAGATATACCTACCTTCATATAATTTTTCAGGGCGGATATAACAGCAGTGCAAGTTTCCACAACTATGCATTCAAGGCTCTGTGGACATATTGCTGTAATAAAGCTTCAGGTTCTCTCATGATTAGACTGCTGCAAGAGAAGGAAGGGTGCTAGTGTGTCTATAACTTACAGACATTGAATCTCTCGTATTCATACTGGTGTTTTGTTTCTTGAATTACTGAGAAACTCTCTAACAAATTCAGTAATATTACATGATCCATAAGCAAAAGGTTTTCGTAGTCCTCAGAGGATGAGAATGTTGATGTTGGTGCTTGTTGGGCTTGACATTTGTAAATTTCCAACGTTTTTTCAATCCAAAATTTTCTCTTAAGTATTCTTTGGTTCTTGTTTCCAATGCGGGAATGATAGCTGTACAATGCGCGCACTGACTCATCCTTACCCACCGACTTGCATGCGGTAACTGATGCATGTGTAATCTTAGTGGTTGAGTTTAGGCGTAGCCATAAGATTGCTAATGTGATATAGATTGTCTCTATAGCCTTCAAACGGAAAAAGGTTAGAACAATTGACTAGACCTATATTACCTACATCTAAAGTTCGCTGAACACTATGATGTTCCTCTTGCTACTCTTCATATGCCATCTCATATGAAAATTGTGCCAAGACGCAGCATGCGAGAATATGTGTACTCAGTATACGAAATAAAATGCTTGAATGTGTGCAGACAACGGTATGGATGGGTGCGACGTTGTTGCTGACATCTAAGCCTATGCTAGGAACCAGGCATAATGATTCACCAAACAAACCTTTTTTTCTCTCTCTCTATTTCATACAAAGTACAGTAGGCATGATCAAAACCCTACAAAGATGGGTAAACATATTTTGGACCAATATTTCATAGGTGCAGGTTCAGTAAGTGCGAATGACTTCAGTTCACCCGTAGGGTTATTTGGTTAAATGGTAAATCGAATGCAAGAAATTGCAAAAAAGCTTGGCATTTATCACCCAGTATATAAAAATACAACTATATATATATATATATATATATATATATATATATATATATATATATATATATATATATATATATATCAAAATAGCCATTAATTTGCCACAGTAATATCCGGTACATATTTTACACACACACAAACATATATATATATATATATATATATATATATATATATATATATATATATATATATATATATATATATATATATATATATATATATATATATAATATATATATATATATATATATATATATATATATATATATATATATTATATATATATATATATATATATATATGCGTGTGTGTGTGTAAAATGTATCTACTGGATATTACTGCGTGGCAAATGAATGGCTGTTTAATATAAAGTTTTTTTTTTTTATTAAATATTAACTGTTGCTAATAAATAAATGATGTAACTGCTTCTTTTGAAATAAAACTCCCATGTATTTATAAAAAAAATCGGCTGTTTTAATTAATCTACATTAGGCCTACTGCTTACCTCGTAATTCGAGCGTGTCCTCTGCTGAATATATTTCCGTGGAAAGCCAGATTCTCAACTTGAGCAAACCATATCAGTGTTGGTTTGTAACCGGCGGCTGCTTCTGCGCCATTATTGTTTTGAGTCACCAGTTTTCTTAATTTCTTGGCAATACTGTGAACGCATATCTTTATATATATATATATATATATATATATATATATATATATATATATATATATATATATATATATTATGCTTACATTCACCAATATCTAAATTTGGAAGTGCCATTTTTTCGACAATTTTTTTCTAATGCGCTTTTCAACGTTGCTTTATTCTCGTTACTTGGTCGTCATAATATATCAAAGGGCATTTATGCTCTTCATTGTTATATAAATTTGATAAGTTGCTCATCTGGAAATCTCATGGTCAGTTGGTCACTAAACAAAAAGGCAGAGAAGGTTAATAATAACCGTTCTGGGCGATCGTTGAATTCTCACTCTAGTTCGAACTCTTACGAAGTAGCGAGAAATAACCAATATTATGGAATTTGTTCGATTCGATTCTCAAACTTACTCTCGCATGAGAGAACTGTTCAAACTGTCGTGCAAGACCTAGCCAATGCAGTAAATCGAAAGAGAAATAGCAACGTGTAAACCCATCTAAGGCGAAGATCACTTATGGTCAGAGCCCTAGACTTATGTACTCAATGCCTAGATCTTTGATTGTTGTTGCCTAAAACCAGTTATATTATTCAGTAACTGGGCCTAATACTATTACATACATTGCAAACTGCGTCCAGTCTACGCGGAATAAATTTATTTTCTTTGGGTGACTCAAACATAAACGTTAAATGACCTCACAGGTATAAGTACATTCACTGGACCAGTCTTGCTACCAAGTTTGCCTAGGCTTGGATTTTGTGAACCTAGAGGGCTAGGAGCCTAATCTAAGGCTGTGGGGCAGGAGCTTTTTTTTCAGTTACCATCATTTAACTTTGATACTTACACAGCAGCACACTTTCTCTAAATTAGCCTAGTCAACAAAAAGTGAGGTAGAAGCCATTTCACACTGCCTTGGCACCACATTTTAAGTGAACTTTGACACAGACCACAAACAACTTGACCTATTAGTCACTGTTATCATGATACATGTCACAAAAATAAGTCCGCACTGACACCTTTCTCCAGTTAATCTCAGAGGCAAAATTTGCAGTCATTAGCTTAGCATAACTATCAGTGTTATCACAATACACAGCTTTCTCTACGGAGTGCTAAACGAAGACTGATCAAAACGTTTAGCTTCGTTTTGTTCTGGACTCTGGTGATCTTTATAAAAGCAAATGGGAAAAATAGTCTAATTGTCAAAAAGTCTATGTTTATATTATGATTATTATGCATTTTCTTTTAAATAAGAGATACATAACGGGGAAGGACAGAGAGAGTGAAAGCCGAATAAAGAACTGTCCGTACCACTATAAGATGGTTGGCAACTCTATACGATTTATTTAGTGTCAGTTGGGTTTCATGAGACAATGAGGCAAAGAGAAACTAACAAGAATATAATCACAGATTTAGCCAGAGGCAGAGGTAACTGACAAGTGGCGTTCATTTTCTGAGGGCGGGAGAGAAGGGTACAGGAATCATAATTACTGGAACACTTAAGCAGAAAACATAGATAGCTGACTTTGCAAGGTTTCTGAAAATATTAAGATAAATAAATTGACAAGACAGTTACTTCGATAAATATGGAAATAAAGATATATCGGCGAAGTACCAAGATTACTAAGGTGGATGTTCTTAGATTCTCCGTAGATATTCCTTCATGCTTTTATTACAAACCGTACTTAGTCCGAGGTGACAGTAATTATTTTATGCAGCCATCGTTTTCTGCAAATCAGTGACAAAAATGACAAGGCCAGTAAAAAATAGCACATGCCTACAAGAGTGAAAAACTATACCTAAGTTTACTATATGTTTTTCATAATTTCTGAAGAAAATAATTCTTATTAAATACACAAGGAACAACATGCAGTCCAAAAGCAATATGATTTTAAATGATTCAAGGCAAAACCCGGGAAAGTAACCCGCATTTCCATTTGGTATTCTAATATCCTCTACGATTTGGAGTTGTGAAATCCCAAAAAACCGATCAATGCCCGATCAAAGGAGTATTCTTTCTATTCATAAGATGAAAAAACGATGCTTGCGAAAATCAGAATTGGTCTGTCAAGAGAAAAGGCAAACGCCCCAAGCCAAAGAACAGAAGGAATTGCCCGCCCACAAAAAAAAAAAAAAAACTATCTTGACTTGGAAGTTTATTGTTGAGGTAATCAAGTACAGAAAATTTTCAACAATTATAGTCTACCCAGATATTAGATAACTTAACCAGACCATCATAGGGCTGGCCTGAAGGGCTTGTCTTTAATGCTAAAATTTAGTGAATAAACTTTAATTCTTTAACAGTCTCAAAATTAGGGAAGTAAAAAACTTGAAAATTGCAGAAATTGAGTGTACCACTTGTTGAAGTCTGGACATTCATATGCAGTGTGGTTAACTGTTGGTGACCACTTTGCTTAAATCTGATGAAAGGGTGTATTCATTTTCCTTTACTGTTATCAGATTCATATTTCATACCGAATATACTTCTTGTTTCTCTTCAATGCATATTGTTCCTAGTTCTAATATAAAGGAGGGTGCCTCACCATAGCTAGTCTCGACTATATTTTTTTAAGTACACTAGCCTACTTCACTTTCAATTATAAAGGCTTATGAAATTTAGGAATAAAGTATGAAAAGGATACTGTTTATAAGTACAGCCACTTAGGAGTTACTATAGTACCCCTCAAATATATTAAGTCGCTTAAGACCCTTGGAAAGCTTCAAGAAAAAAAAAAAAAAACATACAAATTTCAAGGCTTCTGGCAAACATTTATTGGTACTGGTATGGAAGTCTTGAATATTACATGTACAAAGAACTACAAGTAGGAAGTTTCAGTTATAATACAGACATTTGTGAGTCAGCTGTCACTCCATAAAAACATTACACCTCATAAGTTGGACATACCTAGGTTATAATTGTACATAATATTTAGAATTCCAACAACGTGACAAGAATATTGTAATTACGAAGGTACATACAAAACTGTAAGCTACAGCATCCCAAATCAAGTAAAAATATATAAATATTTATATGCATGCATATGCAGCAATGGACAGCTATGATGTAGTGGTAAATACATTATATACAAGTGGAATTTCAATGAAATATGTTAGTCTATACAACAACAGTGATACCATTCTTCCTGAAGAAGACAATGAAAGAGATGACAAATCAGCATCAACAACTCTGAAACAGACCACAGTTCCAAGACATACAGTTTTAATTTCAAAATAAATTGCAGTACAGTAGTGAGATACAACAATAAAAGCCAGTTCACACCTGATGCTATGCTAATTGTGCTATCAAGAGAAACCCAAAGCTTCCCACGTTGAAACTTACATCTCTATGAAATACCTTGCAACTCTTCCCATGTTTGTTTTCTTGCCATACAGCAGATGTAACTTGGCAGTCAGTTAGCTTTGCATAAGGAGTGAACTGCCCTGAAAACCCTACTTTTAAAGTTCAAGACAAGATGCAGTACACAAGACATAGTAAGTTGGTCAGATGAGTGACATCAATTTTGCTTATCAGTCAATGGCTTCAAACCCATTAACACCACAGTGTGCTACAATTTAGAAACAAAGTTCTTAAATCCTAAGCCATCCCTTACAATCTACATAACACTGATTAAATTCTCGAAGTACTGGGCCAGCATAAAGCCTCATTGGACTTAGTGGGGAAAGATTCTGTGGAAGAAAAATACTGTTCACACAACTTTGCTATCCTACACAACAATGTATGAGCAATTAAGGCAGTTTTTTTTTTATAGTACACAAAAGAATAATGCAGATTTTATGAAATACATATTTCATATGGCAAAAAAAAAAGGCAAATTTGAGGACTACACTACATTTATATGAAATAAATGAGGGCATGTAAATGCATTGGTGGGTTTTGTGGTACCTCTTTCCACCTTAAGCTAGATAACTATAAGAGTAAATGCAATATTTCGACAGATTTAAAACCTACATTTTCTAAAACAATTTTATTATTTCCTAATCTTACAACATCATGTTTTACACTGCAGTTTGCCAACACTGGCAAAAAAGCTGACAATCCCAAAGTGATAAGCTACTGGATTAGTAAACCAGTGCATTCATAAGAGGGAGAAGTTATTGCTTCACTGTCATGATGCAAGGTCAGATATCAACTTACCAGACATCTTTACTTATCAGCTACATTATCATAATGGTTTTCCTCTAAGCTACCTATTCACACGAGATGCATTTTGCAATAAAATTTCTTAAAATGAATGATGTGTAAAACATTTTTGCTTGTTAGAAATTGTATGGGATCACCATTTGATGTGATATCATGATTGTTCACAGTGTAGACTCTACTATAGGGTCTTTGTTACTTATCAAAAGGCCAGACTTCTAAAGCATCTATGTTGAGGGGTTACTGAACTCAAATACTCAAGGGGGATGCCGATGCCGCCTTCAACAAAAATTGTGCAGTCCACTGTAGACAGTACACCAGGTTCTTTGTTGTGTTACTGACTACCTTTTACTATTTACCATTTACCTTTTGATCTCACCCTATCTATCTCTCAAACATTTTTAGCACTACCATTTCCAATCCTTTGGGCAAGCCACGCACTTGTCTTATTAAATATAAAATTGTATTTACATAATTTCAAAATTCTTACAAAAATCTTGGATATGTTCCTTAATTGAACAAAACCTCTAATTCATTTTACATGGGTAATTTCATGCAACAAGGTGGAAAGATTCTGATAGCCTTCAGCCACAATTGAGGGGTAGATACGGTAGATACCTCAGTGGAGAATTGTCGATATCCAAAAGCTATGTTATGAGAAGACTAGGCCCTCTCTACTGGTGTACTCAATAGATGGAATTTTTGAGTAAGACAATTGGAGCATGGTATTGTAACTGTCTGTTCTCGCCCGCAATCCTCCTCCAAACTGCACAGAAGTCTCATGGAACGGTCACTGCTTGGGGAGGTTAACAAAATAAAAAATTACGAAAACTATAGTAATCTAAGAAGGTCTGAAGGCTTTTCAGAAACATAACTATATCTGTATGATACCTAGATAAAGAATCATTTAGAAGATAGGTGATACAGTGTACTAAGTGGTACTCTGGGAAAGATGGTTATTAAAGGCTATAAACATAGATCAAGGCTTATAAATAATATTGCAATTTAAAATTAGGTGACATGGGTTAGCAGTAACAAAAGCTTACTTCAAGAACTGTATATCACCTATGCAATAAGATGCTATTAGAGAACCTACTTGACTGAAAACTGACAAACCATGGTCCTCAATGGAACTGACCAAGTGGAGATCCATCCTTCGTTGATCTTAGGGGGGACTGGTGAGCTTGATCTGTGAGAGAAACAAGAATACAGTAGTGTTTATCCTACAGAAGGAACTCTGAAGAAATCCTTAAGGATCACCCAGAAAAGAGACTTAAAACCATCCCCTTCACAGAGACCAGGGCAGCAGGAGATGATGGCAATGGCAGAGGAAGAACTTGAAGACAGAAGGAAGAGAAAAACACAGAAATCATGTTTCCCTCTTCCACTTGGCTGTCTCTCAATCAACGCCCAGCTGCAAAGGCGTTGCCCTGAAGGACAACAGCCAAAGCAGGTGAAAAATAAAGATTAAGCAGGAGCCCAAGGGAAAAGGCCTTTGGCCAAAGCCAAGGAATCCCTGGAGAAGAATTCCTCGTCCACCCTCAAGGCTGATCAAAGAAAATTCTAGCAACCATGCAGAATCTGCAAAACTGAATCAACAGTTATTGCAGGGGGAAAAATAACCAGAGTAGAAGAGATCCACATTCACTACCTTGGTACTGTACAAGGAGTTCAGAGATTTCCATACCCTCCAGACACCTTCTAAGAACTTGACAGGCACAAGGAAGAGTTGGAAGCAAGATGGACTCAAAGAATACTGAGAAGAAACCCAGGTACAAATATGCTCGAGTCAAAGAAGGAAGAGGATTAAAGAGAGGGGGTAAAAGAAGCACACGTTTTTGCAATGCTTAGCTCTTCCACCAATCTCTTCATGTTTTTCATGTGAGAAAATTATCTGCACCTCTCTTGGAAGTCTGGCCATCAGTCAGTTACAAAATACTGTACTATGACCAAACCAACAGCTTTTCTCATTGCCTAGGTCACAGTGAAAATCTGATAACTGGGTAAGTGGAAAAATAATTGTTTCTGACAAAATCTCCTTAAGTTGTTTCTAAGCTCACCTACATTCAATTACTCAACATTACCCATACCTGTAGTTTATCTAATTTTGAAGGTCTACTTCTCTTTCAGCATAAGATAAAGCTTAATGTAAAATACATTTGAGTTTGACACCACTATAATTTTACTTCTTCAGTAGAGTAATGTACAGAAATCCCTAACAAGTCATACGCCACATGCCTAGTAGCCACAACTTTGAATGGCAACTTGAACAGCCCTTAAGCCATGCCCCATACAAGTTCAAATGATAACCAGGAAATTTTATGATTCTCTATCACATGGTTTTATAGGTTACCACATTTGCTAATTTCACTGTTCCTCATCACTTTTGCATTACCAGAGTTTCCCTTTCTACACTGGTGTGTTTTCATATATAATTCTATTTCAGTAGCAAGCAGAATTTTAGATATCTTAAATGTTTCATACTTAGAAACCTTTCTTTCAAGTTATGCATAATGCCCAAAAAAACAAGTATATACATGTATAAGGGAACTTGCACTAGAATAAGAAGCCTTTATTTATGAGACAAAATCTTTTTTTAAATTTCATGTCTTCACAGTGGACAGCGCATTTTCATTTACTCAAGATAAATTGTCATAAAGGTGTAATTGTTAACAGTTCTCCAGCCTTTTTGTTCCGATTGGAAATATGATGTGCACCTGTAACTTTAAGCTACCTCCCAGAGTTTAAGTCTTCTTAGAAGTACTCATCTTATCTCTAAGATAAATGTTGCAATTGTAAGAATAGCTCTCAACTTCAAACAACTTTGTTCAAATTAGTTTACACACTGAGCTCTTGAATATGAAGTCCCAGGAATTGACCGACAGCTACAAGACAAAGGGAACTTGGTCAACATAATCACGTCTTTCTGCTCATGCCATCAAGAGTCTTGTAACTATGCCATACAACTTATACAGTACTTCTCACCTTCTCTCCATTATTTAAAAGTACACTAACAGTAGCTTGCATTCCTTACTGTTAGATATTTCTAAAATTAATGATTCACTTCCTTCCATATTTAATCCCCTGGAGAGGCAAACTTGATTATGTTGCTGTACATAAGAGGTTTATTTACAAAAGATACACTTAAGGGACCAGATCAAAACACTAAAGAACCATCTTCAGTTTGAGCATTTGAAATACCAGCCGTATTAATGTATACTGTAATATTAGAGCCACTTCTCAGCTAGAGTTCATAATGTGGATTGTCTAATTTGGGAAACTTGATAGACACAACATGCAAAAGTCCTGGGTCCTGGAAGGATTACAGTCCATTACCAGGAAGGTATTTCAGGCTTTGCAAGAATTTGATGGTCGATCCGTTAAGCAAGACAGTTCACAGGTAACCAGTCATGGTAGCCATGTATGAAGATCATTGTAGGATTTTTCCTTTCATATTGGTTTGCTGACTACACCAGTCATAATACCCTTAATATAAAAGAAAATATAAGAGGTTAATTTGAAGACAGCTAAGGGCTGCTTGCAACAGGACAAGGTAGAGATATCTTATTTGCTTCTGTACAATGCTTGCATTTAACGCTATGTAAGAAATTCCATGGGAATATCAAAAATAGGTGTAAGGGCTCCAGTAGAAGGGAGTGAGCAATAGAAGATTGGAAAACAAGTTAAGAGAGAGACATTTAAATAGAGGTCATTAGAATTTTACTTTCATCTAACTTACAACTATTAGATACTATATTAGGTTGTATAAAAGGACTAGAAGAAGGAAAAGGAAAATATGTCTAATACAACTGAAGATTCATAAATTTTATATGAATTTACCAGTAACTTTGAAGATTTGTGTTACCTTTCAACATGGCAATGTTAATAGCATCTCCTCCACTTGCTTCGTAGCTTCATATGATTAAAACCACAAGGCTAGCAGTGTATAAAAATTTAGCATTTTGACTCAATGGTCCCAATAAACTGCGTACTCAATACAGGTAATAACAATTAAATATTTACTACACCTGAAACCTTTTAAAACTCTTTGATCTCTTTGAAAGGTGACTGACTCTGGTTACAAATTTAACTAAGCAATTTACATGTTTCCATGTGTTTTTCCATAATAAAAATACAGCCAGTCCCTGGTTTATGGCAGGGGTTCCGTGCCCAGCAGCACGCCGCAAGCCAAAAATCACCATAACCCAAAGTATCATAATTATAATGGCAATAAATAGCAGTTACAGTGCCATTAATGGCACTGTAAGCAGCGTAACCTGGGGACTGCCTGTAAGAGATAAGACTGAGTAGTGCATATTGTGTCCCTGGAAGTAAAGTATGGAGCAACTATGATTTAAGAACAAACTTCCACTACAACTAATTTTATCATCATCATCTCTAATGCTGTGCGATGTGTGGTTTCTTTGAAATTCCACCACAGGAGAGTGGAGAGAACTATTTTCATGTCTAACCCCGTAAAGGGGAAGTAAACACAGAAACAGTATGATGACCATGTGCTGATAATGGTTTGAAGATGTACTGGGCATTGGGTTTTCCACAGAACCTGGGAAACACTCAAAAGGTCCTCATTTACATTACTTTCTGGGAATCAGGCATATGTAAAATAAAAGGTTTATCCATTGTAAGTATGCATTCTATTTTCTTCATACTACTGTACTTTCAGTTCCACTTTTCAAACACATCTTATAAATGCTTTACCTTTTATCTCTATGACTGCACAGTCAGTAAAACCTATCCCATACACAGGTGACACCTACACAAGTCCTTTATACTCATATTTTCTTGGCCCTTGGTGGCCTGATATAGTCTCTACTGGAATTACAATAATATTATAGCTATAAAGAACTTTTACATCTGATCAAGTTTAAAAATAATTTCAACATTAATCTTAAAAAAAAAGTGTATCTTTGTATCTTTTGTGCAAAACCACACCATACATGGTACCTCCACTTTCCATTGCATTAGGTTAAAAAGTTTATAAGAGCCTATTAACACTAAATTAATAATTACCTGTACAATCAAAATAAAAATTTTCAAGAGCTGAAGTCTTATATTTTAGTCAACCATCATTAACAGAGAAATACCATAAAATAGAACACTTACATATGAGAAATTATAATGCTTATATATGTACGTAGAAAGTTTTTAATTTTCAGTATTTACTGTAGTGTGCAAGAGTAAAAACAATTAGGTGGTGCACATAATTAAAGTATCTCAATTAAAATTAGGAATAACAAGATGTAAATTGTAACTAGGAGGAGAGTTAAGGGAATGCATCAGTAAAATGTCCAATATGTTACTTAGGCTCAATATTTTCATTCCCTTATGAAAACAGCTTACAATAACATACCACCTTTTTTTCTATCCCCCACCATACAACAATTGTCTACCACTGTCCCAAATACTTCATTAATTCAGGAGCATAAAATCAGTGATACACAAATTTCTTCAACAATGTAATTTAATTCATTTTTTTCATAACTTTTGCCTCTACTCAGTATAGAATTTTTTTCATAAAAAATCATGTACTCTGTTGTTATACAGCACTTAGCAATGTATATGCAAACCAACAAGTTCTCTCCGTTTTCCTTTGCAATGCAAACTGAATGGAATAGTACTTTAATCTCTGTTTTTTATTTGCATAAAGCTAAACCAATGCTACAGTTTATGCAACATATTTGAGTGACCACTATACACAATGTATATGAATTATACAGAAGAGGATACATATATTTTATGTCATCCTATTCTATAAGTTCCTGTAAAACATTTTATCTTTATTAGCAGCAGCAGCAGCAGCTTGTTTCACAATTATTCACTGACACTCAGCACGGTTTTTATTTTATTTGCAGATGAGGAGGAACAATTTTTGGGGAAGGAAAGTGGCGATAATATCACGTTCAACAAAGGATATATCATGAAATTGCAGTTCAAATGAAAAAAATTAAGAAAAAACAATGTAAATTCTATTCATATTTGTGGTGTAAAAACTTGTAGATACTGAATGTAGTACAGCTTATATTCAAACTTGTTTATGATGTTTACTATCATTATATTTAAACAGAACTGCTACAAAAAGTTACCAACACTATTTGAATAAATATACACAATTTACAGTACTTTTTCATTTTGATTTACATTTGGTTTATACTTATTTAGTACTAATACAGTAATAAGCTTACAAAGTAAGAACAACAGTGTAGTTTTGTTAGGTATATGTACAGTAAGTATTAAAAAGTTCATTAGCTAGGCTTATGTGATATGAAAATGCATTCAGCATCACTGAGGACCATTAATGCTGGATGGTTTGTAGATTCTTGTATTTTGTTGTCTCTCAACAGCCATTTTATAACGTAATAAAAGAATGGGCATATGGAGGTATGGCAGTACCACATATAGACTGAAACAAATTCCTTGTGCATTATTATTAGTACTGTATTAATTTAACCCAGCAACCAAGCTAAAATACTTAATTATCACAGGGCTGCCCTGAAGGGTTTGTCATAAATCATAAAATCAAAGTTTTACCCTCCAATTTGCAGTTATTTAAAATATATACTAATCGAATAAATTGAAAATAAAAGGTTCTGACAAAATTTCCTTAACTGTTTTTTTTCCAAAACTAAGGAAAACTGTCACTGGTGGAGGCCAAACAGCAATCATCTCTTTAGTACAGGATCTTGGAATGACTAAGCAACAATTTTCAGTTTCCATGCAAGACTACAACATCACTCTCAAACTTTGGGTTTATGATGAAGACAGTTGAAGAACAATTAACTGAAACAGTTTCAATAAAATCATTTACAATGACATCTTTATATGTATTATTTTACAAGCCGTAATGACAGTTTACATAGCTTAGACCACTATGCCAAAACACCCAACTCAAGTAGGGATGGCCTTATCAACCCAGATATCAATTACGATACCTTCAACAAAAACCTTCAGTCTAAGGAAAATAAATGTGTCACAAATATGAGCCTCAGGACTTTTTCATGAGTTTTTAACAATATAGAGAATTATTTTGGTAATGTTTGACCATAATTCATTACACACAAAAATATTGCTGGTCCTACCCAAGAGAAAATATTAATGCGCCACAAAGAAGTACCAGACCAAAAATGACAGTAAAGGATCTTTAATTCCAGTAACAAATCAGCAGATGGAATGTATCTTCACTTCCTCTAAGAACATCAGATTTGGAAACAGATACATTTATGTATTACATTCTTGTCTACTCACAATAACATAACATTTTCTGAATCCAGTAACCCACAACATAAATATCACTGCTGCGCAGTGATGCATAAATTGAGTACGTATTTGATGAGTAAATCTTAGCTGCCCTAATAAAGGTTTACTTAAAAAAATTTAAATGTATCCAAAACATGCCATAGAAAATCACCACTACAAATGCTGTGCATAACACACCAATAGCTTTGTCCTACCACAGAGAGTCTCTCCACAGATAGGAATAGTCACATTTTCTCGTTTCCTGCAACAAAATTCAGTTCTTAATACAGTACTGCAGTATGTGCGTCTCCTTGCCAAAAGAGGTAATACACCACTCAGAACTAACATAAATATACAGGTATTATTAATGTTGGATCCTGTGATGAGGAATGCTTGCTGCAGTGGGTATAATCAACAGCTTACACACAGCTAGCAATTCATGTTCCTACTATCAGATGGCTCCAGGCGAGGAATTTCATGTAAAATAAAGCTTCCTTAGGAAACTATATTCTTCTTAGGAAACTATATTGTTCTTTATTTTACTTGTTCCAACACATACAAAACATTTTACTGTGCATGATTTTAACTGTGGCGAAGAGAGAGATGCAAATATCCTTACTGCACAAAACTGTAAACAAAACCTCAAAAGAGATTGACTGACATTTATCAGTTGTACCAAGAACAGTCCAGAAAGTGGCTCTACCATAATGGTTGTAACATGCTATAAATTTAAGTAATTATTTATGGCAACAGCCTTACAATTCTTATTTTCCTTGAAAACAAGAACAGCATATATGCCCCTGTGTTTCACCACATCCCCATCAACAATAGTTGTTGGGATGCCTCTCTACATAAATAAAGGAATCAAAACCCCATTATTTTAAATTATAAACAGTTGGTTCTCTCGCACCTGCATGGTGTCAGCTGAATAAATGAAGGTAGGCCAGTCATGTGCATATGGATCCACAAGAAAGAACCACTCACTCACTTTATTATTTGTAAATATGCGCAGTGCTGCTAACACTTTTAACAAGAATTTCCCAAACCTGTGTGACACAGAAGCAGGTTAGTGCCATCAGTGCACTGTAAGCATTACTAAAAGGAATTTGCAGCATTCCTTCTGCCAGCAGCTGCACTCACTTTTTAGCCTTTTACTTCACATCTATTCTTGCTTCCTTTCATCTGTCTTCCTGTCCAACCTTTATATTTGTAGATGATTGTGCTTCACCTCATTATTATTCTATTTATCTCTATCTTGCTGGAACTCCCACTTTTCACTGCCTCAATCACTATTTGATCTAGAATGAAGGGAGTGTTTATCCCAGTAATATAATAAGCTACAAAAGAGCACAGAAGAGGTTCCAAGGAGATGCTTTATACAGGTGACCTCATGCTAAAAGCAGAATCTGACGAAGAAACAGCTAATGGGAAAGAGGAACCAAAGGAAAAGTGTAATAAAAAAAGTGTCCATACAGTTATTGGAAACTGAACTCTTTGATGTGCACAGTGTAGTATATGTCACAAGAGGGGCTCAGGATTACAGGTCATACATGGAGTATTATTTATGATACCAGGAATGCATGACACAAGCAAACAGGGAAGAGAGGGGAATTAAGAACCATGTTATGATAGATGGGTGAATCTTAGAAGAGGCAGAGCATTTCTATTACCCAGGGAACACACTGGACCGTGAAGCAGGAGTTGAGAGAGCAATATGAAAGAGTAGCTGTAATATGGATGAAATGAAGAGACAGCTGGATTACTGGTACATGAAAATGTCCCATTAACAGACAAAGCAAAGATTTACAATGAGTACCTAAGGCCTGTGCTACTCTATAAAGCAGAAACATGAACACTGACATGGAAAATGGAAATGCTGAAAATCTGTGACCACATACAGTAGTGTTAAGGTTGAAGGCCAAAGTGTGGTGGGAAGACTTTATTATGAATATGAAATTTAAGTAGAGATACAACAAAAGTATGTTGGAAAAAATCTCAAAGACATATGTTTTGAACATGTGATGCCAGAGGATGAGGAAATCAATTAAAAAAGCAGCAGATATGCAAGTAGTATGACAAAGACCTGTAGGAGGGCCTAAGAAATCATGGAGATAAGAAACTGACGAAGACGTAGACGTGAAAGAGCACGTGACCAGGGAGACTGGAGAGAACTTTTTTCACCTCTAACCGCGTAATAGGAAAAGCTTACATCAAAACAATGATACTGATGATTATGATTGTTTGCTCATCAATTCATAAACTTCATTTACTAATCATTTACATTTTCTCTGTTTCAGAATTAACTCATCACCTTATTTCATTTTCTTGCTTGATAACAGTGTTTAATCATCTCAGCTTATAAGGTATATTTAGTCATCATCTTGCTTGTCTTTTTTTTTAATGAATTTTGTGCTTTAGCAATATATTTGCTAAAGTCCAATGTTTTTCCAGTGTTTCTTATTCACTGTCTACCTCTGGTGAAATTTCTACTGTATTTTTGGTTGTACTAGAGAGTAAATTTTTACAGGTTTCCAAGCAGTTAACTAATGTCACAGACTTTTTTCTGTTTCATAAGCAATGGGTAAGTTTCTGCTTCTGATATATTTTGTATTTTTGGTCCTGGGAATCTTTGTATTTCTACATAATCCTTCCCAGTTTTATCAACTGATTTTGGTAATCCTAGATGGATTCTGATATTCTTGTCCTCTATGACTTAATTATTGTTAATTCTCATATCAAATGCTTCTGTTCTAACAACCTGTACAAATAATTGGAATCTATACTGTATTAGTAACCACTTTTCACATGTATAATCAATATTGTTTAATCTTACATCTATCACTGTATCTCATGTTCAAGAGTACTGTATTTTGTACGCCACTAAGTGTTTTATGCATGTTCGGTAGCCTTACCTTTGTGACAGATTTTTATTGTGTATTTGTGTATGGTGCTTGTTTTGATATGCATCTCATGCTATGTCTTAACTAATAGGACAAAGTATTCCTTTTAAGGTCTGTAGTGTCTTTGGGTTTTCTCTTGACATGGACCTGTCTCTCCTTCTGTAGCACCTGTCATAGCCAGATGTGTACAACTGCCTTCATCTGTGAGATGTGAGTGGTCAACCAGTGACTGCTTTGACAAGCAACAGATGTATAGGTTGAGGTGGGTGAGTACTACTGAGAACTCGTAAGTTTCTGTCTTTGGAGTCATCAGTTCCCTGGTCTGTAAGTCTTCCTCCTTGGTTGCAGTGAAGGAGCACCAACCTTCCAGTGAAAACTGTTCATTGCCCACTCCACTCCTGCTGTGGTTGTTGCACAGTCTGACTGTTAATCTCTATCCACTGATTGTCTTCTATGCTCCACAAATGCCTTGCCCACTGACTCTGCCGGCTACCCATTCACTGAAAGTGCTTGTTCCTGAGGACTTCTAATGCCTGACAGAAGGTTCAATTAATTTTAAAAAAAGGATAATGCAGCCACAAGCAATAAGTTTGATTAATAGGGCCTTATATTCAGCCTTTCAAAAAATATTGGAGGTATCAAGAGTAACTAAAAATGATTCCTCAAGTTCCTCAATTGATTGACCAAATATGGGCAAGTTTGATATGTGATTTGCATTCAATTTTACTTTATATACTTAATAATACTACAATCCATACTGATAGTCAGAGAGAAGGCTTAGTTTCCAAATTACTTCAGACAATAACTGAGTGGTTTCAAAACCAATTTTACATGTATTAAAAATTAGTGCAACTATCAATAACTGAGGAGTTACAGCAGGCAACCTTCTTGGGAACAAGATGTACAAGATGGTGCTTGAAGTGGAAGTTATTGACTACCATTTCGAATATAATAACAAGCTGTGTATGGAGGGATGCCATCAACCCCATAAGCCTGTCTGATCTTTAGACTTTTGTGTACCCTAGTCTGGACAGCCTGAAGCCATGCATGGTCAAACTGTGGTAAATACTGAAATCTCCACTACACAAGATCCCTGCTCGAAGGTGCAATGATCACAAGGATTTATGAAAGAAAGTTACGTTGTTAAAAATGGAAGTACCGTTCAGAGTTTCAAGGACAGTATGAAATACAAAGAAAAAACTTAATCTTATGCAAGAAAATGTTGTGCTGCAAGACAATAAAATCCGAAGATTCAAGAGCCTTGGGTGTGGTAATAGGCACACTAACCCCCTTACGGGCAGAAAAGATTACAACCATATCTGCTATACCAAAAGCAAAAGTTTATTAACAAACATCTTTTGAGGGAAGTGAAAAGAAAGTTTCCTACCTATGTTTCAGCATGAGACTCCCAAACTGGGTAATTCACCCTCATTCCTGTAACTACTGCTGTTATTTCCTTTATGTCTGTTTTGAATAATCTGTTCTGGAAATTATGACAAAACCAAAAAATGCATTACAGCTTATGACTGTGTACAAACAAATTACAATACTGTACTATCATCAAGCATTTTAACCCTACAATATACTGTAAAGTACATGAGAGAAGATAATTTTGAATAGTTTGAAGATTATTATAAAAAAAAATTGCAAGGAAGAGAAAATTGTTTCCTTCTCTTGATGTACAATCCTCCTCCAAAATTTAAATTCAATTATTAAAAAAGGTCATCCTAAATTTGTGCAGACAACTTGTGCCTTGATAACAGAAAATATAATATAATTGAATTAACTGTACTCTTACCTACATCCAGCTTCTTCTGCAGCCCTTTCTGGCTTATAATGTTGCAAGAAGAGTGACACAAGTACTGTATAAGCTAATTTAGCTACAGCATTATCTTGAAGTATCCAAACCTATATATGCCATAGTTTTTCCTACAAATATACGGATGAGGTCACATGAAGTTATCTTTGAAAAAAGGAGATAAAAATCTTTGTTTGATCAAGCTCCTGCATTACATTAAAGAATTCCATAATACAATAAAGCTCCTACAGAAATATGAGCACAATATCAACAGTGATGACTGTTCTTTAAGGACAGGGAGCATACTCACATGAAAACACAATACGTTAAATGTCAAAAAACTCTCTTCCCTGAAAATTTCAAGTATAATCAAGCAAAGTAAAAATAATATTTATTACAAATAACAAGGATCCACTATAACAACCAGTATAAACATGAACCATGCAGACAGGTCTTCCACAGGAACAGAAATTAAAAGAATAGCATCACTAAACTTTAACATGCATAAACAATACACTAAAAAAAACATGGCAAATGACAGAACAAAAACTTTAAAGTGATTCAAATATAACTTTTTTTTTTTAAAGTATAATGAAGAAATAACCAGGAAAGATCAAGCATGCAGTTTTATACAACAAATCATAATTTCAGTGAAGGAAAGACCTTCCTTACAATGAAAAATCAATACTACACCACTTCCAAAAATACTACTCTCACTCTAGACTAAATATTATCAACAATAAAAATACAGTTAACACACATCCAGTAAAGTTATGGTAAGAGTTTTAGGTAGTCGTATAGAGCAGATATAACAGGTATACCATTACAGAACAAAATAATAGTTATACAAAACAAAGGCCATTAATATGATTATTAAATACCTCTATGACATGAATATGTACTTACAGACATGTTTACAGTCATATACAGCTTTTGTTTGTGATTACCTTATTACAATAAAAATATTGAAAATAATCATGGAGAGAATTGCCCTTGGCATTATTCTTATAAGGTAACCTAAAAATAAAAAAAACCTCTTTGATTCCTGATGCATGAACCCGTATTTTACATGTGCCTATGTCAAGCAAAAGCAGAGGAGGTAAACCATACAAAACAAACATGAATTGCCAGGGGTTACTGATTGAGGTCAGTCTGTCCCTTAAGGTTGGGACCCATCACCTCACCATTCCTCACCTGCAAGGGTGAATCCAAATTGGCTAGGATATCAAGCAGACTTTTTACGTGAATTGTGCTTGTGGATTGGGTAAAATTAAGACTTCTAAAATACCTTTGTGTTCCTATGCTAAAACTCTAATATCTTACAAATGTTTTACAGTGCACTAACGCAAGAAGTTTGCTTACCTTTCTGATCACAACAGGAAGCAAGAACCCTGACAAGTTTTGTGCAGTACCTGCATGCATAGCAATAATATTTAAAAAGTTTGTTCTACTCAATGGCACTTTGCTAAAGTGAAATCTTAGGCACATCTTGAAGGCAATGACTTTAGCAGGTATAACTTCTATGTCTGAAGCTAAATCTCAAAACATTTACCTCCGAAAGAAACTGTCTGTACTACCTAACTCTGGTAAAAGGATCTATATTCACTTATAAATTTTCAGTGACAAGCTCTTCTACTACTTTTAATAAACAAATAATTAATAAAACTTCAAGAACAGTTGCTGCATAAGAATGCATTTTAAATAGGCCAACAATATGCCTTAGATAAAGAGGCAATCTATCTGACTCTTTGAGCATTTCAAAATTATGACTTACTAATAAAGTAGTATTCTTCGTATTACCTGCCTACCAACAACTATATTCTTTAGCACGTGAATATCATGGAACCTACAGATAACACCAGTAAATCTGATGATTATCAAATCCTGCAGAGTAAAAACAGTAAAAGGTGGCCTGACAGGTATTGTGAAGCTATCTGAGAGGAAGATGAATTCTCTCCTTGAGCTGAAAAAGACAGTGACCAACATAGCACCTACAGAAAACAGCATCGCCATTTAGCAAGGGGAATGGAAGAGGATTGGGAAATGAGGTACGAGTGGGATCTTTCAAACCAGGATGCAGGCACTAAGCAGCTCAATGTTGCATTATTGAATCTATGCAAATGATCTAGCTTACATATAAACATTTAAAGTATCTGAATGCAGTATAAAAACACATTGAACTGTTGTTAGTCCACATAATTTTCTTAAGAATTTCAGAGCAGGTGTGCTGGATTTTGAATCTTCTATTAATAAAACTTCTCTACCTAATCTTATAAATTCCCAACAGCCATTCTGTGTCACAAAGTCAAATGATATTCCCAAATCTTTAAAACCCTATTAAAATCTATTCACATTTCACAAGAATTTTCACACATACTTTTACTGTAATTTCATCTTTTAACTCCATCCTGAAGGAAACTAAGCTGAATTTTCCAAGTGTGCAAATCTGTTTCAGGGATTCTATTGTTACATTTGTTAAAATTCACTTGCTATCTTCATCGTATTTTACTACATTTGCTGGCCAAATTACTGGAGACTTCCTTTTCAAAGAATGATTCACAGCATGAGAACATAGTACTATTTAAACAGTAAGTCTGCGCTGAACATCCAAATTCTGAAGCAATACTGTATTATGTTCAGAGATGTTTTAAAAAACTCTTGAGAGAACATATGACACTTTTTGTGATTTTCTGAGTACTCAACAGTCCCTTAAGAAATTTTAATGCAAAACCTCCACTGGTAACAGTATATATTAGTGTGAAAGATAATAAAAAGTCTGCAAATTACCATGGGGATGGGAATAGTGCATAATGAGAACTTTAAAATTTACAGTCACCTTCCCTAGCATTACAATGAAAATCAAAGCAGCTTGGAAAATCTAAATTGGAAACAGCCAAAGTGGCAATCTCATTGGTGTACAATGATATGCTAAGCATGGAGAAACTGCCCATTGTTGACTGAAGATTGGCCACACCAAGTGCTTCTGAATTTTTGATGCCTGGTCAACCCTGTCATTTTGAGAGGATTGCTTGGTCCCCTTGACTGTATAACATTTGCTGGTTGAACACATACCTGGGGACTGTTGGATGAGATAATTTAAGCTGTTTTTCTTTTTACAATAATATAATAAACCAATATTGCAGCTGCAATACCACATTATTTGTGACACCTATCTAACAATTATTTTTATTCAAAGAACTGTTTCTCTTGTTACATACTCTGTTTTCATTCAACTGCACATAGTACAGTAGAGAGGGAACTTAGCAAAATCCACTTTATTTTCTAATTCTCCTCTCAACTATACCACATAAAAACATGACATCACTAAAGATATGTAAGACTGCATATGTTGTTCTGCATTCTGGGACTGGGCCATGTGGGTTATTCAACAAGTATTCAAAGGTCAGATGTGACTACTTTGAAGATGTGATATTATTTCAATGTAGCATATTTCTTTAGTAAGGCCAATAAAGTCTAAAATTGGATTTACATGTTCTACCTTGTTATTGTTAAATTCTCTATACCACAATACCACAGAGCTTGCCATTTTCTAAAGATGCTGGGTTTTACAGATAGTAAGAAATCACTGACAGGAGCAAGTATATTTGATCTAGTCATAGTAACTGCATCTTTGGAAGCTTTATCATCTGGGATCTAAAATATTTCAACATTTACGTTTTGAGAATGAGTTTTATCTGAACAAAGGGACTATCAGCAAGATATTTCTGAGAGCTCTTCAAACCATTTTTAGTCACTGAAAGTGAAAAATTTCTACGGTGGCAAGTTTTAAATTATTTTAACTGCTGACCACATTGCAGAGTGCTACTCTGAAAACTGAAGAATTACTGGATAAAGAGAACTATGTGTCACATTACACCTGACCAGGAATGGTAGGAAGGGATTTTACACCTCTGGAGTCTCCTTAACTCTGCCTAAAGATTATGCCATAAGTACTTACAGGAATACATCCTAACCCTAACCTAGGATATACTCCATCTTAGCTGAAAAAGGGCCTAGATCCCTGCTTCACTTTTCCTAAGAATTAAGCCAGTACTACTTATATGGAGGGACAAAATCTTACCTGACGAGGAAGGCACAGCCCATGGATATACCTTACCCTTGCAAAAGCCAACATTCCGCAACACTTAAATTCTCTTACCATATCATAGGTCCTAGGCTAAAGACCTCATGGTCTAGATTGCAAGCAAAGTCTAGTATAGCATTATCTATAACATAGGAAGACTAAGACCTAAAATCTCTAATCGCTGGAACTGACAGCATTTAGAGTAACTAGGAAACTAAGAACTTGATGAAGTTGCCTATAGAGGTGCATGCTCAGGAAATACCTCTAGCCCAACTTCAGAAGAGAGAAACAAACCACTGCCTCTAAATACATTAGTAGTTGAACCTCTTGCAAACTTGAGGACAGATCCTCAGTCCACACCAGACAAACCTCACTCTAGTACAAGATGGTTATGATGTCAACGTGAACATCAGAATCACGTGGAAGCTTAGATAATTTAGCATGTGGAAGTTTTAGAAGAACTTTAAGAATGAGTTCTAGGGAAATATACTAAAGAGGCAATAGAACCCAAAATCCATCCTCCTACAGCCACCAAGATACTACTAGGAACATCCTATATTCCTTGGAACCTCTAAATTGATAAGTACCTCTCTACCAATCATAAAATGAGAGATGTAAGGGTTAATAACCAACTAATATTGCTGAAAACACCTGCCAGATCAGTCAGATGACCTGTAAGTGGAAGTTAAATATTGGTAACTTTCTGTTCTAAGTCACGAATATGACTACATTCAGATTTATTAGTTCTCATATATAAGCCAAACCTAATGAAATACAGCTCAAATGAAGGTTCTATTTCAAAAAATTCATACGTTAACCTCTCCTAACAGAAAGCAATTAACCTCTTCAAAAAAGAAATTGTGACCACTTATACACTGGTTGTATATCAGACCCCTGATTCGTAAATCAACAGAAGCACAAGCAATTGCCCTCCCACCACAGAAAGGGCAGGATAAGTCTTAGCTACTGAAAATATGCCAGAGAGACAGAGCCAAAGACTACCACACTTGATGGCAGAAGAGCAGCAGTTGATTGCACTGAACTAACTCCTGAAAAGCTTTCACCGAGGGTTAAAAACTCCTCTTTAATCACTGCCGACAAAACCACATGCTCCAGCTCAAAAGGAAGATGCTGATTCTGTTGGAATCCTGTTGGCTTAACCAAATGTTCTAAATTTTGATCAGGAAAATCTTGCGATAATGAGAACATTCCTAAACCACGGGGGAATTGGAAAAAAAAAAGGCAGTAACCAACTGTTTACTGATATAAACTCCCGCAACTGGAAAATGAGTTGAAATCCCTGAAACAGAATGTTTAGACTACTACAGGCAGTCCCCAGTTAGCGGTGGGCTCGGTTAACGGCGATCCGGTTTTATGGTGCTTGTCTAGCGATGAAAATCCGCAATTTTCTGCGCCAAAAATCACTGATTTCCACTTATCAGCACCGATAACTGGGTTTTGCCTAACAGAGGCGCTGATAACCAAAAATCGGCGCTTTCTGGCACCAATAAGCCCTGAAAATTGCCAAAACAGTGCCGAAAATCGCCGATTTTCGGTTAGCGGCAGTTTTCGGTTATCGTCACACCCTCAGAATGGAAACCCCGCCGATAACCAGGAACTGCCTGCAATGGCAACCATCTGCCTACTTAAAAATGGAAGCCAAAATGATAGTGCATGCTGGGATTCTCTATAGGCAGGAGATAGTTGAGCAGAAGACAAGTGCACAAGCGACACAAACACACATGATAAGAGTGCAATCGATAGACGCGCACAAAAAACGCACACAGGTGATAGGCATACAGGCAACAGGTGCACAGGTGTATGTGCAAACTAAAGGCGCACAGGTGATACGAGTGTATGCCATAGGCGTGCAAGCGATAGGCATACAAGCCACAGGCACGCAAGCGACAGGTACACAAACCATAGGCGTACACACATTAGGCATACAAGCCATAGGCACGCATGTGATAGGCAAAAGCTGTAGGCGCGCAAGAGATAGGAGCACAAACCATAGGTGGGTATGCGAGAGGCATACAAGCCACAGACGCATATGCAATAGGCCCAAAAGCCATGGGAGTGCACAATAGGTGCGCAAGCCATGGACGTGCAGGCAATAGGCGTACAAGCCATGGGCGTGCAGGCAATAAGTGCACAAGCCATGCGTGTGCAAGCAATAGGCGCACAAGCCATGGGCATACAGGTGATAGGCACACAAGCCATAGGTGCACAAGCCACTGGTGCACATGCGATAGGCCTACATGCCATAGGTGTGCCAGCGATACACGTACAGGCAAGTGATAGATACACATGCACAAGAATGTGGCATTGCAGCAAAATGTGCAAATTCACACTAGACACATGCTACTGGTGCATCAAAACTGCAAGGCGCATTATCACCCTGGCCGAAAAAATCCACAACACACAGGAGAGCTGAAGACAGTCCAGGCCTCTCACTATAACCTAAAAGATACTTATACTAGCCTTAAATTGCAAATGATCCTTAGTTACAGGGGACTGAAGCGAAACTGATCAAAGCAAAAAGTAGCTTTCCAAGACAAGGCAGCTTAAACTTGCTTAAATACTACCAGAAAGAGATGAAGCATCGCTACTACCAAGCTGATCTGATATGGTTAAAGAGGGAAAAACATTGGGAGACTCCTCTTATTCTTACCCAAGCGATCCTATTGGAGAACGAATTCTGGTGCTAGAGCTTGCACCACTAATGCCGGACCTGGTGCCATACCAGACCGAACAGAGGAAGGGAACAACGGGCACAGATCTGCTCCCCTTTCTGACATGTCCCGGTTCTGTCACCCCAAGCCACGATGGAGCACGATAGGACGTGCCAAGGACAAGGAAAGAAAAGCAGCGGTGTTGACCCTTTCTCCAAAGCAGGAAACAACCTGAACTTACCAATACTCTAGGAAGGGTAGCACAGAAAAGAAAATCTTAGTGATAACAATAATGCTATACCTTCAAAACTTACACCAAGTAAACATAAAAAATTACTCCATCCTATCAAAAATCACAATTTTTGAAAGTAAATTGTATTTTTCCTAAGTATACAAACCTGAGGTCCTTTACATTAGGAATTACTTACGGCGAAGCTGTACACGGCCGTTAAGCTCTTGAACAAGGTGGTTTGGCAGTAACTACCGTCAGGTAGGTGGGAATACCTGCCTGCCCGGATGTAAACATTCCAGTTTGCCCTTTGGTCCAGGTTCAGATTGAGGGGTGGCATGAGGCAGGCATAAAGTGTAAAGTAAAGGACCTCAGGTTTGTATAGTTAGGAAAAATACAATTTTTTTTCAAAAATTGTGATTTGTTCCAAAACGATATACAAACCATCGGTCCTTTACATTAGGAAGACTCACTGGTTGGAGGGAGGAATCAGAGTGAGTCTCTTGAACTGACTGGAGCTCTGAGTGAGGAGAAGTCATGTGCCTCTGACATATTGATCAGAGTGTAGGAACTGCAAGATCAAATGTCAGATACTGGACCTTTTCGCATGAGTGAGGAAACGTAGCTCATATGAAATAGGCTAGGAAGAATCTAGAGTAGGAGGCAGTAAGGAAAGCATGAGATAGGGTTTCCCTTATTGCCTTCTATGATTGCTTCTATGATTCTAGATGAAAACTAGAACGGGTGCTTGATGTGTAGAACGGGTGCTTGATGTGTAATCTTACTGCATCAGATGCCAGATCCAGCAAGTATTGGTTCGAGTCCTATTCTCATCCCGAAGGAGAAGTAGGAGGACAGGGAAGGAGGAGGAAGAGAGGCCAGTCACTCTCGGTATCCTTCTCACTTCCAGAACCATCACCTTAGGCGAGATGCTACTAGTCCTCTTGAAGGGGCCGGGTAAGAAAACACAACTCATTGAGCAGCTACCACAGGGCCAAGGGAAAAAGGTTCCAAGGGCCTGTGGGCAAGATCACAGGAAGACAAGAGTGTGGTCTATGAGACCATGTCTTGCTTCCAGACTGACAGAAACTTCCGGAATGCCAGGGATGGACCAAGCCATTGACTTCGTGAGCTCTTGGGTGGAAAGTACTGGTATCGTCGTCGCCAGCTGCCAAGTACCTCCTTCAATCGCTTCAGGAAGCCAAGAGATAGTACTAGCAAAAACATTGATGACATCCAGGTTAGGAATGTCGAGCCTTTTCAGAAAGTACCACAGTTCCCTAATAGGACAAAGTAACGACTGATCTGGATCATCATTATAAAGTCCAAGGAGGAGGGGAACAAGAAGGACTCGAACCCGACAATAGATGCCGATGGATTCGGAGTCCACTTACGACATCCAAGAAGGAGTCGAGGTACTGATCCCCTTCACCTGTTTTTCCATCTTCTACACCAAGGCTGGAGTGAGATGAGAGATGGTCCTAGGAGGGGCACATCTCTATCCGACGACTCTCATGAGGGCACGTGCAAAGCACGGGACAGGAACCCTAAACGAGAGAGTCACGTGCCACCCAAGGAATAGTTTCCTGGGACAGCAAGACTGAAGAAGCTTCTCATCTGTAGCTAAATCTCAACTGAGGAGAAGAAGGCTACTTCAGATAGAAGACTAGGTCGCAAGGGCCTACGTTCTTTACAAATGAAAGGGAGAGAAGCAACCTTCGGCGGAGAAGACGAGGAAGTCCAGACTTAAAGAGCGACTCTGACCTGAGAAGAAGTTCCGTCAACGACACCCACCAGCGGAGAAGGACCTAGTCCCTGGGACAGTGTTGCAGAGGACTTCAAGAGATATCCACCTATATCCGCTGCTGCTCGGCGAGAAAGCCTATGCTTGCAAGAAAAGCTGGAAGGTCTCCCAGTCCTGAACACACGGATGTACTGCCTGAAGAACTGCTTCTTGTGTAGCCGCTACAGGAGGTTGGGTCAAGCAGAACTCTTCTATGCCTCGGAAGCTGAGCTATCACGTCAGGCAAAAGGTGAAGTCTTCCAGCATTTGTCTGTGACTCGGGGTGAGCAAAGCTTGTGAACCCCTAGCAAAACAGACAAATACAGAGGGAAAAACGCAGATATCGATTTTTCCCAAAAAAACAGCATGCCTCACGGTAGCGGCCCCTGGGTCTGGTATGAAGGAGCAAGAAAACTGCCGACTTTGTTGTGCAGGGAAGGAACAAAAAGACAGTAGGGATCTCTCAGATATTACATCCTAATCTAATATCTCCGAATGTACAGGGGAACGCCTTCAGTATCTAAATAAAGGGCTACTGGAAGAGAAGCATTACCACACGGTTACGCCCCTCTAAACACGCCCTTGGCTGTCAAACCCAAGACACAGATGCAGGGGAATGACAGCTTATGCAAGGCTATCACAAATCGTGGGTTTGCCAAAAGCAAACTGGAATGTTTACATCCAGACAGGCGGGTATTCCCGCATACTTGACGGTAGTTACTGCCTAACCACCTTGTTCAAGAGTTTTATGGCCGTTTCCAACTTCACCTTAAGTAATTCCTAATGTAAAGGACAGATGGTTTGTATTTCGTGACGGAACAATCTAATGCCCTGAATCGACGGGAAGCTCATTTGGAGTAACAGATCGAAGAGAAGCAGCAGAGGACCTAACCAGTTACTAAATTGGGAAGCAGACAAGCCATGCATCACTTCAACTTGAGTCTTACCAGTATTATCCTCGACAGTTGTTTCTACAATCTAACAAGCTCTCTGTTGGCGATCAGATACCACATTTCATTCCACTACGACTCATATATTTATCCAATCATAACCTTTCCCTCAGCAAACACCTATCATGAGGGTCAATAAAACTGGAACAATGCCTATTATGGCATCTCCTACCTTACAGGTTCCTACTAAACAAACATTAAAAAAATAAAAGAACATCCAAAAACAAACCACCAGAAAACCGAGTATAATCGTCGAACTCCTACCGAAACCAGCGACAAAAGTAGACTGACCGGCTACTAGTAATTGTACCTATCAGTCCCCTGGTGGAGGGTGGAGAAGTAGATGGATAGAAGACCGACATTCATAGAAAACCAAGTGTTCTCATTTTTTCTTTTTTTCAATCTGTCGAACAACTGCTGGCGCAGAAGTAAAAGCTATATAATGGACAGGTAAGGCTCATTTTAAAAATATTTTAAAAATAAATGCCTCCTCTGATGCTCAGAAAATAAAAATACTCCAGCATATACATCATAAATATACCCAGAATTTAAATATTGCCAAAACCCTTTTCCTTAATGAGGTGCATTTAACCTTCAATTAAGCAAACAAGGTGCATTTAACCTTCAATTAAGCAAACATTTCAAACTAGCAAAAATTTTTTCTATAAAAAACAGCTATTATTTCATTAAAAATTAAAGCAATCTGACACCCTTTACGAAATCAGTGTGTCCAGGGATAAATTTTTCCAACAAAATAAATCAGTGCATTTGGCAACAAAATTTTCCAATGAAATTCACAGTACAAGTGACTTTTGTTTCAGTGTATAGTATCTGCTGAGTAGTAAAACAAAAGACTAACCTGAAAAGTGGACATGCAAGTTACATCAGTGATGACAGTTTGCTAGCTTATTTTATTTCACCCTTGTTTTTTGACAGAATTTCCTTTCATCATTTTATACTTTCAAACTACATTATATTAATAATTATTATAATAATAATGGCAATAGTAAATTTCACTAAAAATTACACCTGCATCAGCCAAGTTTCATTTGTTGTACAGTTTCTCTTCGATAATTCTTTTTCTGTAAGAGAAAGTTCACATAATTCTCCAATATTCATTTCATC
Source organism: Macrobrachium rosenbergii (assembly GCF_040412425.1). Lineage (NCBI taxonomy): Eukaryota > Metazoa > Arthropoda > Malacostraca > Decapoda > Palaemonidae > Macrobrachium > Macrobrachium rosenbergii. The sequence goes on along the minus strand of NC_089783.1, from coordinate 44,762,142 downwards.
AAAGAGAATGTTATCATTTCACTAATATCAATATGCAGTTAATATTAAAGACAATGGAAAACAGGGCTTATGTCTGCTCAAGTTTCATTTCAGTTCAACACAGCATAGTCTCAAGCAAAAAAAAAAAAAAAAAAAAAAAAAAGCCAGAGACGTACTAAATTATGAAGAGGGAGGGGCAGGTGGGAAAGTTCTTGTAAAGGCTATGGGGATGCCATTCTGGCATTTACCCTTGATTGGCTGGTGCCTCTCCAACATAAACCAGGTAAATGACTACAACTGTCCTTTGAAGTAATCTCGATAACAGGTCAGTGGTTCAGAGTAACTAACAAGCATAGTTCCTCAGGGTACCTCAAACAGGCAGTTTTGTGTGAGAAAGGCAACAAACAATCAATGATAAGTGCCAAAACAGCATCCCTAATACCTCAACTAACAGAGGCAGCTTCATAATTTAGTACCTCTCCATCTTTTGTTGAGCCCATGCTGTGCTGGAGTGCAGAAAAAGTTAATAACCATATTTTACATTTCTTGTTCTTTTATGAGTAACTTCATACTTATTTCAGTAAAATGATAACATTCCTGAGTATCCATAACCCCCTTTGATGAAATGAATATTGGACAATCAATACATGGCCTTTCCCTAACAGGTAAAGGAATTTTCAGAAAAACAGAGAAACTACAGTAAATTCAACTCATCTGATGTGCCAATATACCTTTCAGTTTGATTAGTTAGTTATAAATGATTTGTTTAACCAGACCTCTGAACTCTTTTAGGGTTCATCTAGCCACGGTGTAATGCCAGCCCATACGTGTTTTGAGTGTAGGCTTAAGGAAAAACAAAACATTACAGGAAAACGATAGTTAAAGCGTTGCATGACAAAGTGAGCTATCAGTACCTGCAGAGAGAATTTAATACCTCAAAGATGGTAACTAAAGCAAAAATGAATATTTTAGGAAAAATTTATATCTTATAATTCACATGGGATAACTAGGTTTTGAAATAAACTAAGAACAGATGGTTAAAAATGTCCATTGTCAACTAAAACACTATATTATCAGAGAGTTTGTATTACCAAATGGCATGGATTTTAAGCACAAAATTCCATTTTGGGTGGTGAGAATGTTGTATCCCTTTGTCTTGCAAATTTCCTGTAATTCAAGTTTTGCTTTTTTCCCAGGTAAACTAACTTACAGATATTTTAAATTCCTTTCAATTCATAACAGAAACAATCCAGGCCCTCCAACTCTTTACAAAGAAAAGGAGGTAAACATAAGAATAAATTATCACAGTTAGTCATATGTTAAGTGACAATGACTATGACAACAAAGGAGAATGAAAGGTAATGGCTACAATAAGAGTCTGATGATCTGACGACAACATGCAGTCCCTTTTCTCGATGTGCCAACTTAATTTTGTGCTTTTACGTTATACCAATGACTCACGAACCAGGACGAATGCTTTCATTCGCACAATATAACCACTGGCAATCAGGTTTGATTTTAAAATGAAAAAAAAATCACACTTACCCATGGAATTAAAATCCATTAATGCAAAATAAATCTCAAACATATGTTAAATATATTTGAAAGCAAGAACACTGTACTACACACAATGTCGTAATTAATAACTGAGAACTGAAACGTACGTACTATACAGTACTTCATCACCTCTCACACCAAAATCAAACTGGAAGGATATAAGATATAAGCAATGACTCAACAAGCATACATGAAGGTGGAAAGGGCAATGTAGATAAAAAAGAAAAGAAGTATAGGTCCAACTCCAGCCAAAAGCAGCCCATTTAACACAGATATCAACAAAAGAATGATGAGCTGTAAAAAGCAAGACATGGCTCCCCAACTTCTCTGAGATAACTCACCCTCAGTAACCCCCACCATAATTTTTTCATGTTTTGAACAGTCAACTTTATCTTCTCTGCTTTCTGCAAATAAACACTACGGCAATGTACCTGTATAAAAAATCATGAAGTCAAGAAGTGTTAATCAGGATAAAATCAATGTACAGTATTTTTGTGTACAGTTACATTACTCAATGTGATAGTCTACTGCTTCCATATTTGCACACAATTTCCATAAGAAATTAAATTATGGGACAACAGGAAAATACTGTAATACAAATTCCTCTCACTGATCATTTTACAACATGAAAAAGTCTTACATATTTGTTTCTAGCTAGTCCACTACAGTACCACATATTCCTCCACAGATTACACAAAATCTGACAAACAATTTCTAAAGGCAGAAAGCTTTGCTTTCATTTCTAATACTTTGGTAAATTAATTTATAAATTAGGTACAGTACTGTACAGCAAAATCTGAAAACTGTAGAAATCATTGGTGTCAAAGGGAAGGCCCACAATGGATATCACAGACCACATCAATTCCCTACGCAACTGACATTCTACATATGACTCAAAATAGTCCTGCAAACATGAAGCAGACATAATGAAAAGCTAAGAGTGTCACAAATTTTACATCTGATGAGTTTAACATTTGTGCATTCTGCAAGTGGATGAAGCAACAGTATATTGATACTTAGCAACTTGAATATGTAAATCTAGGCTGAAAATATGAAAATAAAGCAATAGAAAAATTTTGCATCACTTCCATAAAAAAAATAAAGGAAAAGCTAATTGATAACATCTTAGTTTAAAAGTAGGGTTGCCTGTACACTGAAAAAAATAGCATTATGATTACAAAGGTAATTTTTAACTTTATAAATACTGTACTTACAGGGATGATTTCCTTTAGAAGAAGCTTCATGGAATAAAATAAATCACAATGTGCAATCTGACTAGGGGTTTGCAGGTAGTTTAGACCAACAAGTATTTCCTTACACATTTGCAAGCACAGTAACTTGGTTTGTGACCAGATTTATTACCTACAATGTCAGACTGCAGTAGCAAAAGAACAAATAAAGCTGACTAAAAAACACAGATATAGTCACATTACACATACATTTTATTTCAAGAAGTGATTCACCTAAAAAAAAAACATGTTTTTGAGGTAATCACAGCAACTGCTGCAAAGTAAGATATATTCTCATAGTAATGTATATATCTGTACTACATATGATGTAAACATTAGCTGGAAGGCATTTAATAGTGCCTCTGTATGTGACTAGATATCACTATGCCATGAGATTTCTAGGTACCCTGTAGCTCTGGCTAGGCTTATAACAATGGAGTTCAAGTTTAAAATATAAGAAAATTTACAGTAAATTTTCCCATGGGTTTGTGCCATCTATATTTAAATTACAAAATACCTAAACATGGTGACATCTTGAATCAAAATCTCTCATTTAACATGAAGTTAAAAGAATTAACAAAATATCACAAAAACCAGCTGCAATATTGTACACAATTTTATCCCAGTCCCCTAGTGAGCCTCTTTGAATCATTCATTTCTCAAATAACATATGTAACATAAATATTATACTTCCAATTAGCAAAAAAATAAACTAATGTTACAGTTTTAAGTTCTTTACCTAGACCACTTAACAAAGATAATTAACACTAATTTAATGTTTTTGTGCAGACAAAGAGATATACTGCCATATTATTTTCAAGAATGAATGTCCAACAGCCTCGCAAACAATTACTTTGATTAGTAACCACTTTAAATGTTTTTAATTTATCAAAATCAAACCAAGATGTCAAAACTAGCTTATGAGTACTAAAAAACATTATAAACAATTATGAACTCAATCAACACTAGCACCTATCTAACTTCTATAATCCATCCATGACTTCCAAATTCTCTGCTTCTAAGGGATCTTCTAATAATGTTTCTCGGTAAGTTTCTAAAAGCCGAACATTTGGGTCAATGCTGCGAAGAACTCCTAAAATAAAGTTGGCAGATTTGCGTGTTCTTACATTGATGCGGTGATTTTCAGGCTCAAGTTCAACTTGACCTATACCTTTGCGACGCAAACGTTTTAGAAGACGTCGCGTTAGCCTAGAGCTATGAGGCTCAATAGGGAACACCATCTCAAATTGATGTAGCTGAAAATGAAAGTAACAGTTAAACAATTTTAATACAGTACTTCAAAGCAATGGTTTATGACAACTTATGTAATGACGTATGCAAAGAATAATATCAAAATTAGACAGACAACGATAATTTTAAGCAGCCAGTTTGGAAGCACGGTTGACATATGAACAAGGCATAAGCTTTACGCACATTTTGCTAATAAAAATTACTTCTAAATTCCAATAATGCTGAAATAAGGTGAAACAATATAATATAATTTTCATAACAAATCCATCACTTTATGATAGGTTATTTGTGTCACCACAATTTCCAGACATTCCACAGAAGAAAATGTCTTCTCTTCAACCTGTCTGAGTGCGCACCTGGGTTCCAGAGCAGCCCTAGTGGCAAAAAAGTCAGGCTTTGTGTCTTTTAAACCATTGGTAGCAAGAAGTAGTAAGGAGTAGGATGCATTAGAGAAATGGGTTTGTACAATATGAACTTCAAAAATTTCATGACTCATGACCATCATTTGCGATGCTACAAACTCAGACACAGTATTATAAACTCTTAAAATCACCTTTCTTAGCCAGAATAAAATACTGTTCTCCATGGCTTCTCATATCAACCACGCTGGTAAATAAAAAAGTGAGATCCCTCTAAAAAGATTTGAATGGAAGAGTGCCTTGTCTACTACACAAACTGAAGTATACTCTCCACTTCTGTACAACTCCGTGAAGTATGTTTTTTGCCTGGATTAGTCATAACTCAACATGCAAAAAAAGCCAATTGTAAAGGAGCATCACTTAATACCATACAGACATGTTAGCTCAAGAAGCACAACTGATGAGGCAATGTCTCTTAGGCTACTAGGGTCTTTGATGATCCAGTTGCTGATTCAGCAGTCTATGAAAGAAACAACAGACCTTGTCTAACATTGTACTAAGGAGGAAAGGGATTTGGGGGAAAACCCAACAGTTGCACTTTGAAGAAACAGTTGAAGAAATTGGAAAATAAGATTTTTACGAGAGAATATAGATACTTATATTAAAACCAATAGCAGAATGATTCTCCAGTTTGCGAGTCCTATCATCTATTACATGGTTTCAACACAGAATTTACATATCTTATGGTAAAGCCATGTGACTTCAACAAGGCATTTTCTAATTAAGAAGGTAACATTCACAGAATATAATTATTACAGATATTATGATATTATGGATGGGAGGTCAGGTTTTGGTGATTTACGAAAGTAAATGTTTTACTTCAGAATTTTTTATTTGAACTACTAATACTTTTTTTTTTTTGCTTTTAACATTTTCTCATCCCCATTTTGATAATTTTGACTTTTACTGCCTTTTAATGTAATTTTGTTAAAGATCTTAACTAAAACAGGTATGTGACTTTCTCTGTACTATATCAAATGGTTAATGCACATTCCCCAACTTTAGTGTGAATATAAGTTAGTTATGGCTGTTGTCTGGCCTTAGGTGAAATTTTACTAGTTCAATCAAAACTTCCTTCTTACATTTTACATGTTTCTATGAAAAACTCATAACAGATGCTGTTTTCATTACAGATGCTGTTTTGGTCACACTTTTACATTTGTGATTGCATTTGTGTGTTTTGCTGTGGCTTCAATAACTGGTGATGGGGTAATTTCTTCTGGCTGTTTCATTTTTGTGTAATACACAGTAAACCACCCCGTATTCGTGGTCTCACTATTCACAGAAAATTTGCCCACTCGCGGTATTTTTCACTGAGAAATATTCACTAATTACTGTATTTTCATATTTTCATGACTAAATGCATTTTTTGTGATAAAACTATTAAAATACTCAGGTATAAGCATTTTTAGAGTTTTTTTCTGTTTAAACTATTAAAATAGGCAGTTCTAAGTGTTTTTAGAGGGGTTTTAGATATTTGTGGATTTTAGCAATTCATGGGGGGGGAGGGTTGCAGTACGCATCCCGCGCGAATATGGGAGGTTTATAATATATACCTTTTTCTTTTATGGTTAGGGTTTTAGTAGTCATTTCTCTGTGGTGTTAATCAACTTTATCTTTGACGAGAGAAAATTGAATTTTCTTGTATGTTGGTATGGGGCTTACTGTTGCATGGCATTCAAGGGCTGATGGACTGATTTCTGTTTTTTTTTTGTCAAACTTTGACTGTTTTTTTATGAGGAGTTGCATCTTTTAATAGTCATTCATTTTCTTTTACATCTTACAGTTGTGAATTGCTATTGTGGTTGTTTACTTCGAGTTCTTTAATGATGTTTTGGTTGTTTTCTTGTTTTGACCATAAACTTATTTTCTGTGGAAAAATAGTAAAGGCAGTAGATGAACAACATTTTACCTGACTGAAGCAGCATCAAACAAAATTGCATGCTTCACCATCAGTGTATGAATCTCCTATACACATACATGCTTTCACTGCCAAAAACAGCTCTGATTTAAGAATCAACTATTCAGGGTCTGGACACCAAGCTTTTTCTGCACATTCAGCAAGGATCTTTCCAGCAACATTAATTTACCCTGCAATTATAACTTACTGGAATCATTTTTAAGTATTCCATTAAAACATGGAACATAAAAGGATATTGTACACAAAAGAGACATAATGTATATAATGATGCACAGACAAGATAAAATGTAAGAAGTGATGCATATAAGCAACAGATGATACTTTTTAATCCTCTAACTCTAGAATATATATAAAAGCTTAAGACCAAAATTCCTCCATAAGACTTTTAATCCAAGATTAATGACATAAGTATAAAAAATATATCATAAAGAACACATCATCACCTTAAGATTGACATTTAAGTGTTCAAATTTAGATATACAATGTTCAACTTGACATTTGTGATTTGGACCAAAATGACTACCAAAATGTTGTGGTACATGCAAAATACTTGATACAAAAATGAGTAATATCCCAAAAATAACTTGCCAATAAAAGAAACTGCTGTACAACACTATTTCATTAAGTAATAATTTGTCTTAACAATTAGTGTTGACAAGCAATACCTTTTGTGCCCTAAGCATAGGCTGCCAATACCAAATAGTGTACAAACAAGGCAGACAATTATCTCTGATTTTCACTGTTTACTACCTATCATGCAACTTCAACTTTCAAGAACCCCTTTTTGGCACTTAACTCCAGAAAATAAAACATACCTTACACGGAGATGAATGCATTTGCACTTCATAACAAGGTTGACTTTGGGCTTGAATACTGTGACTCTGGTCATCTGCTTCTGTAGGCGTGCTAGCATTAGTGGGGGCTTCTGCACCATTTTCACACCATTCCTGGTTAACTAGTCCACTCTCAGCTAGAACCTATGGAATTTTTTTAATCTCATCAGATGTAAAAAAACTTACTTGAAATTTGTCTAACCAAAATAAACATATTCACTAAGGAAAATTTCAAATCATAAAATGCTGATCAAAATTAAAGTTCTATCAACTCTGATATAAACAACAAAATTCTAATAGATTTTTTATGAATATACAAACTTTTAGTAATCTTAAGGAAAATTGGTATTTTCATAAATCCACCATCACATACCCTACAATGGCAAAAGTTAAGTATACCTTAGTTTTACCAGACCACTGAGCTGATTAACAGCTCTCCTAGGGCTGGCCCGAAGGATTAGACTTATTTTACATGGCTAAGAACCAACTGGTTACTTAGCGACGGGACCTACAACTTATTGTGGAATCCGAACCACATTATAGCGAGAAATGAATTTCTATCACCAGAAATAAATTCCTCTAACTCTTCATCAGCCAGCCGGAGACTCGAACTCGGGCCTAGCAAGTGCTAATCCACAGCTCTACCGACTCCCCTACAATGGCAGTCTTTGAAAGTTCCCTTAAACATATTTTGCCATAAGAAAAACTTATTTTTGGTAGCCACTGTGAATCCTCAAAGGCGCTGCCCTTATGGTCCTGCCAGGAGCTCCATAAGACAGATCAAGCAATATCAAAGAATTCTCTCATAGTTGGTCTTGGCCAGATTAAAGCCCACTGACACAGTGACAGAATATAAATGGACTCAAGCAGGAGGACTCTCTCCCCTGCCCACAGCAATCACCTCAGTCTTTCCATTCACCCTTTTCACATAGATATGGCAACAGTGCATGAGTTGACCATGTGCGCCACTACTCGCCACTTCTGTGAAAGAAATCACCCACTAAAGATTTCTATGGCTTTTCGGCAGGGAAACCCGTTGGATTAGAAGATTCACAGCAGCTACCAAAAACAGATTTTCCTATGTAAAAACCTGGTTTTTTATATGGAGCTACTGTTTATCCTCAAGAACATAAAAAAAAAAAAAATTACCTAGCTCCCTAATTAAGGGAATCCCAACAACCCACATGAAAAACCTGTTCACAGTAAAGTCACAGGAGTGATTACCAACCTTTCTTTTATTCAGGACTTTCATTCAGGATTAATAACGAAGAAGGATGGGAATATATCTATATATGTTGTTACATGTGTGGCTCTATGGTGACAACTGAATATGTCAGAGTAAGGTACAAGATAACTGGTCCAACCCAACAACCAGATGAAGGGATTATAAAAAATTACCATCTGGGAAGGCAGCTATGACATCTAGGTACCTGAAGAGACCTGACCTGGCATAATTTTTTATCAGTAATATCGAGTTCCTGCAGTGTAATAATGGAGTTCCTCTTTCATGGGTCCTCATTCTTGGCCAGGAATGATGAATTAATGGACAACAGCAAAAGACAGCTAGTGGTGTGGGTAATGAAGCATTATGTCCATCTAAGGGAGTAAATTTTGCTGATCCTGGGTCCTGACAACAAGGCAGTCAAAAACCCACTTTCTGGAGCATGCATGTGACTATATTGGGACCACTGAACTGGGAGATAACTGAAGCCAAAGAGCCTTAATCAAAGACAAGAGAGCAGGGCTATGCAGTTAAGTATACCTTAGTTTTACCAGACCACTGTCAAGATCAAAGGGTGGAGCTAAAGACTTCAGTATTGGAGTCTAAGCTAAAGACTTCAGTATTGGAGTCTATGCCAAGTCCATAGAGCACGGGCTCTGACAACACAGCCTTGTACATTACCACTGCGGCAGTGGCAAGGTGCATGTCCTCAAACAGGTAGATAAAAAAATTTTTAAACTCTGAATCATAATTTCAACCCAGCTCTGTGTGTGGAGGTAATCCAGCATACGTGACACATGGATTGGTATATAGATGTAACTACCGACGTTATACATATAATTTTCATGGTACACTGGATTCAGAAAATCCACACATGAAGGAGACAGCTCGGTAAGTGAGATTAAGAGAGAGGCATGGACAACTTTTCCTCTTACTGTCTGGGAAAGAACAGCAGATGACAATGAAATTATACTCTTACCTATTTTTCAGTGGAACAAACCAATGGTTGTTGGGGCAATTTGGGGCCCCATGGTAGGCAGTTGCATTGAAGACTAACAGTGTGTTCAACTCCTTCAAAAATCTAGGACAATGGAGGGAGTAAGCAGACTGCCCTCTGTTTGCTCTTGTCCTGTAGGAATGTGTCTCTTGCTATTGTCTGAATTTCCAGGTTTGGAGATGCATCCACTACATACATTGGGAGTCAATGGTTCTCTTGTATAGCCAACAGGTCCACTTCCAGATGTGGAAGCAGGGTGGCAATTACTTGGCAGAAGAGCGTCCAACATCAACTTGGTTGAAGACGCAGTCTACTTCAACAAGGAGTCTGTTATCACATGGAGCAATACTATGAGGTGGATTGACAACAGGTGTCACTCCCTTACCAAAGCCACCTGTATGACAGACAGTATTATTGTACTGAAATTAGCTGTGCTTCCTGATACTTGTCATATGTGCCACGTTGTACAGGATGATCAAGATGTGGGTCCTCTTCAAAAGCTTTAATTTCCTGTGAGAATGGAAGGCAGCCATCAACTCCAGAAAATTGCTGTGACATTTTAGAACAGATGACCATCTTCTAGCTACCTGACAATCCTCCCAGTGGCCTCTCCAATCTGTCAAGGATGCATACATGTGTTCAACTACCTGCATGGCAGGGGGAGTTTGGAGATAGCACCTTCCAGGTCCACAGCTGGAGTATCTCAAGTTATGTTTTGAGGATGAGTTTCATCACAACCCTGAAACATCTTCCAACTTGCATACAAACCTAGTATTTTGAGTGAATCATATGTTAAATACTGCAACAATGAAGGCTTTATACAACTCCATATAAGAAACATGTCACTGCACCTAGAGTAAGTAAAAAAATTTATTTGGGTTTCAGGTATCCTGAAATACTGACCTCTTTGTTCTAAAGGCAAAGTTCCATGTGGAAACGAGCCAGTCTGTCGTGTCTTCCATTTGTCGGGGCAATTGGATGATTTCCTTAGAATGCAGGACGTGGTAGTGCTCTTTTGTTTTGGTGCAAGTAAGTGCCCCGCCCACTTCCAGGGCAGTATAGGTACAACATAACTGAAGAGCTCAGTTCATTTATGCTCTATGTCCATGTGCTGGGAGGCAAGACAGGCTCCGATCATGTGTAATTACTTGGTAAGTATATATAAAACCTTATTTTATTATAAAAATGTCATTTTAATATATGTAACTTACCAAATGATTACATAGGTGGGAAGCATGGACACGTACTACTCAAAAAACAATTACATATGGAAATGCATTTCAAATACAGTGGTAAAGCTTGTTGTAACCTTACCTGGGGAGAAGGCGAGAGCAGAAAGATACTACCTCTTGGTTGTTGCTCATCTCGACCCGCAGAGACATGACTGGTAATGTCAGGAATTGCCCCTACTTCAGTGGGAGCTTTGTGGTCAGGAAGTACTCCTATGACTTGACAAAGCTAAATTAAACAATTGCCCTTGCCCTGGGCATGAAAATACACCAACCAAAAAAATACCATAAAAAAACTGTTACCTGAACACCAATTAAAAAACACTACCCATCCATTAAAAACAAAGATCAGAGGGTACACCAGGTACCAAGCACCCCCAGGCTTCCCAAATAACTCAACAACCTTAAACAAGGCAAGGAGATTCACATCTACATCTTGCAATAGCATTTGCAAGCTCTCTTGAAAACCCTTTCGCTCTGACAAGCTTCCTAGAAGTCTGAAGCCTGTCAGAGCAAGAGTGGACAAACCTTGATGAAACAGATTGAAATGAGGTTGTCTGAGCAGATCTTTCTTCTCTGGAAGGAGCCCTGGAAAGTCCCACAGAAGCTCTAGAGCAGTGGTTCCCAAACTATCTTACCAGACGCCCCCTTTTTGCTTCCAGTAGACCCATACGCCCCCACTCCTCTCTTTTTTTTATATGAAATGATTCTTACATTTATTTCTTAGCACTGTACAGGAAAACAGATTTCTGTTTGTATTACATTTTAATAATGAAAGCCACTCAAACAATAGTACATTCCAGTAACTAAAAATGAAACATTTGGTTCAAAGTGAGCGAAAAAAACTTTGAACATTAGCAAATTGGCAAAATTGAGTTGCAATTTTAAGAATAGATAATTTGAAAACATGGCATATAATATTTGGAAATACTTATGAGACTAAGGCACAATTTCTGGTCAAATTTAGTGAGATGGATGCTGCTGCTTCTTCCTCACAAGATCAGAAATTCTAGGATTGAAGGATGACAGCGCACAACGCAAGTCATTTCCTACATCAAGTTGGTTGCGCTGTTTTGTTTTCAGAACAACAAGAGCTGAAAATCCTGCTTCACAAAGATAAGTAGAAGAAAAGGGAAGAATCACACGAAGTGCTTCTTCACCTACTTTTGGGTACATGGGGAGATATTTCACCCAAAACTCTTCTAACTTCACTGTTTCAAAGTCCCTTTTCGCGCTCGAGTCACATTTCAAATCGATGGCTTCCTCTTGCAGTGATTCCAGTAGCAACTGGATGACTTCACGCCCCCCTTGTATCGTCCTCACGCCCCCCTAGTGGGGCGCGCCCCCCAGTTTGGGAACCACTGCTCTAGAGGGTCCGGAAACCATTCCTTTTGAGGCCAAAAGGGGGCCACCAGAATCACAGACGTGTGATGGGAAGTTCTGAACTTGTTTATGACTTCCCTCACTAAACTGAATGGGGGAAAGGCGTAAACTTTCAAGTCTGACCAATCCTGGAGCATCGCATCTGTTGCCCATGCTAAAGGGTCCCATGCTGGAAAACAATTCCCCACCGTTTCCACAGGTCGGTGCACATCTGTGGATTCAGCGACCACTCCGTGGGTAGCACCTGTTTGCAACGGCTCAACTCTTCCGCTAATACGTTCAACTTGCCCTGAACAAAGAGGGTGAGAATCTGAGTGCGTGCTTCCCTGGTTCCAAATATGTGCTAGAGCAGTTGTGTCAGCCAAATGCACTGATACCACTGCGTCACGAGTTACTAAACTGAAATGTTGAAGCGCCAGATGAATCGCCTTCAGCTCTTTCAGGTTTATGTGTAAGCTTCCTCTCTTGTAGAGACCATGTTCCTACTACTTCCAAGTGTCCTAGAACTGCTCCCCAACCCAGATCCGATGCGTCGGAGAACAATGTTAGGCTCAGGTTCAGTTGAAGCTGAGGCTTTCTTATAAGAAACCTCCCTAATGGTACGAACATCTTGATGGAGGAGATGGTTCCTAGAAGACTCATCCAAACACTGGTAGAGCAGGACTGCAGACTCAGAGAGTGATGGATTTTCTGGGTCCATGACTGCACTTTCTTGTCTGACAGAAAAACCCGAAATATCGGAGTCTATCCTCATCCCCAAATAGACTACTGAATGAGAAGGGACCACTTGGGATTTCTCTTGATTGATTAAAATGCCCAAATTCTGGGCTAACTACAGAGTTTTGAGAAGGTCCCCTGTACATTTCCTCTGGGATGATGATCGTATGAGCCAGTCGTCCAGATATAGGCATACTTTCACGCCCATTAGGTGAAGTCATTGTGCTAGAGGGGTGAGTACTTTGGGGAAGGCTTGAGGGGCTGTGGAAAACCCGAAGCACAGAGCCCGAAAATGGAAAACCCTGTCCTGGAAAACAAACCTCAGGAATTTCCTGGAATCCCAGTGTATTGGGATATGAAAGTAAGCGTCTCTCATGTGGATGGAAACCATCCAGTCCCCTTGACGAATTGCAGCGAGAACTGAGTTGCTCGTCTGCATCTTGAACTTTGTGGTTTGGACAGAGTTCAGAGTGCTTACATCCAGGACTAGTCTCCAACACCCTGATGCCTTGGGGACTACGAATAGGCGGTTGTAAAACCCCTCCGATGATAAGTATTCCACCACCTATATTGCTCTTTTCTGTAGCAGAGCTGCAACTTCCTTTGAGAGGGCCAAAAACCTCTCCCAGTCTTCTGAGTACACCCTTAAGGTGTGGGAAGAAGACGTCAAAGGAGGTCTGTCCTTGAGGGGGGAATCGAATATCCTTCTTTTAGTACTTGAAGCACCCATGGTTCCACTGATCTCGCTACCCACCGTTTCCAAAAATGTAGGAATCTGGCACCCACTGGGAGACGGATGAATGGATCCTCACTTGCCAGAAGCAGGTCTTGAGGAGGAGGACTTCGTAATGGGACAGATGGATCTAGGGTTCTGGTGTGGACGAGATTGAGCTCTTCCTCTGCCACCTTGAAAGGGCTATGGCTGAAGGGGAGAGAATGATCTAGGATTAAAAGACACAGAAGGAGCACGGCTTGAATCCTTCGGTCGTTTGGCTGACTGTGCTAGCAGATCATGTATGGCTTTCTTCTGAAGCTCTTTAGCCACTTGTTCCACTGTAGCTCAAGGGAAAAGGCTACTCTTATCCAACAGAGCACAAAGAAGAAAAAATCTCTGAGAAGGTGTAATTCCTTTGGTGGTGAAGGAGCACTACAACTCGTTTCTTTAACATGCCTGTAGAAACAAGGGCAGCTAATTCTTGTGCCCCTTCTCTAATAGCCTCATCGGCACAAGAAAGAAACCCGAGCCAATCTGCTATGAAATTGTCCTGCAACAAAGAGCAATCCTCGATCTTCTTCTTCAAGGTACCCACCGTCCAGTTGAGGAAACTGAAGATTTTAAAGACCTTGTATGTGTCCTTTACTAAGCGGTCGAGTTCTGAAGTAGAAAACATGATCTTCGCCGAGTTGAAACCAATCTACATGCAGGATCAATTAAGCAGGAAAAGTTCCCTTTTGAGGAGGCAGAAGCTACCAAGGATGGCGTTTCTCCAGTCGCATAAAAAACATACTTCCTCTTAGACAGGCGTGAAGGAGGAGAACAAAATACAGCCTTGCCTAATTCCCTCTTCTCAGCCAACCAAGCGTCAATCCCTGTTAACCTTCTTGGAAGAAATTAAGAGAGCCATCTTCATGAGTTTAGAAGATCCTGCTGGTTGCTGCAACATGAAGGAAGACCCAGGAGAAGAAGGTGCCACAGCGGAAAAGTACGATGGAAAGCAGAACAGAAAATAATTTAAAAGGGATGCATAAGATGATGAAGGCTGCTCCTGCTTAGGTTCCTCTTCTGCTGAAGAAATAGCAGAAAGCGCCAAGTCCTGTTGCATTTCCTCTGGTTTCTGATGAGAAGACGAAGGTTTCTTCAGAAGCTCCAGGATATTGTCCAATCGCTGATGAATCAGAAGCAGTGAAGAATCTTGAGTCGGCGGACTAAGGACACCTTCGGGTGCTCAGGGGCAGGAGAAGAATGCAGTCTTCGAAACTTGTTTAGCAGAAGGAGCCAAAACAGGCTGACCCACCATTATAGGGACGTCTGAATCAGAAGAAGCTTCAGCCACATAATCCAACACTGCACGAGAGCTAAAAGCCACTGGGAGATCGGGAGTCACTGAACATTCTGATCCAACTGCATGTTTAGGAACCACTGGGAGCTCTGATCCCATGGGAGAAGTTGATCCCTTTGTACGCCTGTGAGCCACTTGGCGCTTGGGAATATGGGTGCTTGCAAGCCACTGGGAGCTCAGTATCCAACAGGATCTCTCTATTGTCCCAATAGCTACACGAAGGCTCTTGGTCCTTTTGGTGCTTACGAGGAATTGAGGGGTTCTCATCCTTCAATACATGTCTCTTCAAAGCCCTGGAGGAATCATGAAAACACCAACTGCATCCTTTGGGCTCTGAGTCAGAACCACTGGAGGATAAGGTGTGATGCACTGGTACACCTTTCCAGCAATTAGCTACCGAGACCTGGGAAATAGCAACAGGTTCAGTTGAGGGAGCAACTACTCGTGGGTAAACCCCACTGACCTCCCTTGGACTTACGGTTTGCCTTCTTCCAAGCGCAGGGGAGTTTGGCAGGGACCTCCATCTAGGAGCATTGGTGGGACAAGTAGCCAACCCATCCACTGACACAACACTAGCACTAACACTAGCACAGGGATCATCACTCGCCTTATCTAAAAATACTCTTACCAAAGCTCCTATTTGAGTGACCTTGTTTACTAACTCGTCAAATTTCTTGTCTATCCGAGCTTCGAGACTGGCAAATGGCACTATATTCAGATGGAAGGGGTCGTAAGGAGTGCGAGAGAAATAGGAATGGGCAAGCGAGTAGTCACAGGTGTCAAAAGGACCGGTTTAGGAGTAGAGGGCACTGAAGCTCTAGCCTCCACTCTAGCAGCCGCCTTTCCATGCCTAGCCTTCTCTAACTTATCTAAATGGGCAGTCAAAATTCTCCACTTAATTTCATCCCAGTCTCTACATTCTTCGCAAATCAAGTCAGGAGAACAAACTTGTCCTTGGCAATGAAAACATACTGAATGAGCATTATATTTGGAAGAAGTCAACCTAGTATTACAGCCCTTCTACAATACTGGTTACAAGACACACTCGAGTCAGACATATTGTCAAAAAATCCAGAAAAGCTAAGCTAAGCTTATCTAAGCTAAGAAAATATAGGGCAGACCAAAGTAAAGAATATTTCACCAAATCCTTCAAAAACAATCAAAACCATTCGGTGAATACTCCTGAACTTCAAAACAAAGTTGCTGAACAACCGATGTATGGTCATTGAGCAGCAGAAACGAACTGAGCTTTTCAGCTATGTTGTACCTGTGCTTCCCCGGAAGTGGGCAAGGCACTTATCTGCGCCAAAACAAAAGAACACTACCGCAAATTTCAAATCTAAAGCTGCCGTTAAAGTAGAAACCAATAGCTATGCAATTACTTGGTAAGCTACATATATAAAACTTATAGCTATGTAATTACTTGGTAAGTTCCTTCTATAAAAACAGAAATTTGTTATCTACTGAAACCAATGAAAGTGGGTGCAAGTAAATATAGCTCATCTGGTAGTTACAACACTTAAAAAAGGGCAGCTAAGTTCTTTAAATGATTCCATCACTAAAACTAGTTAGGAAATTAATTTAGATTGCAATGGTTTGTATTTTTGTACAGGTACAAATTCTTAGGCTGGTGTACTAACCTGTTGGATGTTGTGCAGGGTATTTTCATGCGCCTGAGAAAACAACTGTTCACGTCTTGAATGGAAATCTTCACTGTGCACTGATTCATCTCGTTGTGCTTCCCCGACATTACGCTGGAAGACATGATAAACTTTCCTCCCATCTGGACGTGGTGTGGCATCACTGAACAACACAACCTCAGGACTCAGCATGATGACACCATCATACTGTGGTTCTATAGACACTGCTTCATCTTGCAGAGGAAGCATGTCAGATGCTGGTAGCATTGTAATCCTTGTTTAATGTCACCACATTCCTCCCATTACCTTGGTTGAGAAAAAGCACATCAAAAGACTACAACACTGAACATTATAATCTATTTGACTTTCATGGTTCACATACTTCATCACTGAAAAACATATGGCATTAAATATTACCAGGAAATGGAAAACTGAGCTCAATATATAAAATACATCTGATAAATTATCACTTAAAACAAGGTCATCACATGAATTGTACTAAAAAAACAAACTTTAGCATCCAACCAATTTATTGTCAGGTTTCCAGACACATAAGTTATTCAGTTAGTAAAAGACATTCTTTGGGCTGTCATATTTACATCATCCAAGATTAAATATACTGACAGCTGATAACAATAATATCTAATGTTATGCACAACAGACAAATACACATTTTTCTTTCTAAAAATCAAAGTAAGAGTATTCTTTGATATAAACCCATTAGTTATGATGCCATTTCACACACCACAAAATTTTTTCTAGACAATCCAGATAAAAATTCTCTGAAAAAAGACAAAAAGCACCAGTTTGGAAAGTGAGCAGTGTATGTATACTGTCATGTCTAGCATATCACAGCTATTAACCCAGTTTATCCATGCCATAAGCCTCTGACAACAGGAAAGTGGGGCAGGGAGAAGGGCATTTACGATAAGTTTGTACAGTACAGGCAGTTCCTGGTTAACGGCGGGCTCGGTTAATGGCGATCGTTTTATGGCACTTGTCTAGTGACGAATTTTCGCTTATCGGTGCCGATAATTGGGTACTGGCG
Source organism: Macrobrachium rosenbergii (assembly GCF_040412425.1). Taxonomy (NCBI): domain Eukaryota; kingdom Metazoa; phylum Arthropoda; class Malacostraca; order Decapoda; family Palaemonidae; genus Macrobrachium; species Macrobrachium rosenbergii. Next base: position 44,744,657 of record NC_089783.1, on the reverse strand, counting down.
CTGATACATACCTAACAGAGGCGTCGATAACCGAAAATCGGCACTTTTCGGCGCCAATAAGTCCCAAAATTTGCCGAAAAAGCATGAAAATCACAGATTTTTGGTTAGCAGCAGTTTTCAGTTATCATCACACCCTCAGAACAGAACCCCCGCTGATAACCGGGGACTGCCTGTACTGGAAATTAGCTTTACATTTTAAATTACATTTCTTTGAAAGCAAACCCACAACTTACAGAGCCAAATCATGAGGGGATTCTAGTTATCAAATCCTCACACTGCTAAACCTTGATACACAGACCTAACTGGTGCAAGGAATATGAGGTACAAACCATATTTACAGTACACCCTTTTGCAGAGCTAAAAGTGTCAACCAGATAAAGATACCAGATCTGTGTCTTGCTTAACTCTGTGGGTGTATGCCATACTTCATTTTTGGAGAACAATTCACATGGTTAAATAACTCATCTCATATCCATAATGTAGGACAAAATAATTCTGGAAGCCACAATTTAGAATGGGGAGGGGATATATAAATTTTGGTGATTGTTACTATTAATGCACATGAACTAGGCCTATGCATGTTTTGGATTACAGTAATTAAATTTTGGTGATTGCTACTTTTAATGCATATGAACTAGGCCTATGTATTTTTTGGATTATTTAATGAGTTTTGCATTTCCTATGAGCCTGGATAGTTTGCAGAATGACGGGACCACTTGTTTCGAAAAAGTGTCAAAATTGAAGGAAACGTACCACTTTTTTTTTTCGTAGACAGGAATTATGGTAATGATGATTTTACCGAATTGGTAGAACTAAGTAGTAGCTGCGCGGCGGTGATTTCCTTCTAACTTAACTTTTTCTACAGATTTTTGGTTGCTGATTATGGATTTACCTTCAATTTTTTTCGCATGATTGTAATTAACCTGTAATTAATCACAGAACTTCATCCAACAAGCTAGGGGACCCGATGGGAAAGCGGGGTTATGGGTCGGGTATACCACCAGGATAGGTGATTTGCTCCCTCCATCCAACAAGCGGGGTAATGGGTGGGGTATACCTCCAGGACAGGGTGATTTGCTCCCCCGCTTGTTACTAACCTACAATTTAGGGGACCCCTAGGGAAAGTGGGGTTATGGGTGGGGTAGACCACGGGGCGTGAGAAGGTGACCAAACTTTACTGTATACGGCATTACAGAGATGAAAAACCCTTACACAAACACAGGAGGAACAAGATGACAAAGGTAGCCATTACAAAGGCAAAAACTTTCACTACTACTGCTATTTCAAATGCTGCCAAGCATGCATAGTCTTATAGGGGAGCTTTTTGTATACATGCTGACTCCTTACTGAGGAAAAAGGGGGGGCTGGGGGGATAATGTTCATTTCCAGTCCTAAAGTTTCAATTTTGTGAAATGCACTTAGGGACATTTGATTCCCCAGGGGTAGTACTGAACACTGCGAAATACATTTGAACCCCCCTAGGGCTAGTACTGAACAAGGCAAAATACATTTGAACCCCCAGGGGCTAGTACTAAACACAGCGAAGGGGGTTTCAGGAGGAATTGAGAAGTTTCTCCTGCCGTTGGAGGGGTGTGGGGGGTTATTCATATGTGATCCTCACAGGTTAGACCACCGTCTTTCCAACTATTGCACCCGCCTGTTTGCGTTGGAACGGTTCGTAAGCATTTCATTTCAGTGCACCGGCTGATTCCTTGCCTTATGCTCCTTTGAACCTGTAACTCGCCACCCTTTGGCCGTTACCTGCGAAAACTCTTACATCAACTGCCAGGAAATTAACGTACATTGTTACGGCAATTACGAGATGTTAATTCAGCTGCATCAAGATCACGGCCTTTAAAAAAAAAAAAAAAAAAAAATTTTAGCCGCTGGTGCAGTAGTGAGTGCAGGCTGGTCATTCAGCAAAAAGCATTCTGCTCCATCAGAAACAGTCTTGGAGTCCTTAAGGTAAGTTTACTGGGGCTTGGTTTCTTAGTGTTTCAAACCGTGTTTTTTCAGATTATTTTATGAGTTCGGAACTCCTGCAGATTGATTAGTGCCTTGGATATTGGTTTTCTCTATACTTTTAGGGCTGTTGGTAAACGAGATGACGTTTTGTTTTTTGCCAGCCTGTTATTCTTCCTAATGCGTTCTACCTACCGCCCGCGGCCTGCCCCCGTTTCCTTGGTGACAGTACGTTTTGCCCCCGTGCAAAAACCCCTGCCTCCCCCCACTGCTGCTTCTCCCCTTCCCCTGCATTTTGGAGGGACATGAGCAACTCTCTCCCTGCCTTCTCCCACATTCCTCCCTTCCCTCAGCCAACTGCTGCCCCATCCCCAACGAATGGCTCCCTGGCGATTCACACTTCAGAGTGCGCTTCCACAATGTAAACATGTCTGCTACGTTTGTGCGTGTTCTCCCCCACCCAAAACCCCGAATTCCCACAGTCCCTCTTTACTGTTGGGTAGAGCTGGAGGGCAAATAACACTTGGCCGATGACTAACAAATGCATCTTCTTTATCAGCAGCCCTGAAAGTATAGAAAAACCAATTTCCATGGTAAAAACAGGCGCGGAGCTAATACTTAGAAATACCACCGAATTCCTGCGATGACCCGTCGTTTTGTAACAGTGCCCGTATTGGTTGGCCTAACTCCCCCCCAAAAAACCCAGGTCCCCTAAAATTGTTGGATATAGGGGGAAGGGATAGCACGAGTGGTCTGCATCAACAATAACCATAAATGGATAGATCTGCATAAGACAAAAGAAAACAAACAGAAAAATACAGCCTGCCAAAGAGGTATCACACGAAGCCTATAACCCACTGCATAAAAACCTAAACTCTTTGAGGAAACAGTGACACCTAAAACCAGGTCCGATGTTTAAATACCCATTCGGCACATGCTATGTATCTCAAATTACGTAGAAACTTTTCAAGCTGCAAACATCTCGAAAGGTGACCTCTTCTTACCATAACCAACAGCTTCCAGTTCCCACTCGAATTATCTTGTACACAACACTTCAGCGGACAACATGAGATACTCGGATGTGGAGAGCGTCTGCAGTGTAAACAAAGTGCCAGACGACAGTGAAGTATCAAATGAGAGTCTGTAATCGTTCTCTCTCTCTCTCTCTCTCTCTCTCTCTCTCTCTCTCTCTCTCTCTCTCTCTCTCTCTCTCTCTCTCTCTCTCTCTCTCTCCGAAAAAAAACTCTCGCCGGAAAGTATCGTGACGCAGAGGAACTCAGTGAAATTCCTTCTTCATTTATGTCTTTCCTGTACTTTATCTTCCTCAAATCTCCACTCATCTCACGCCTCCCTGCTCATTTGTTATCCAGTTAGGTCTATCTTTCAACTCTTATAGTTCCCACAGGAGTCTAGGTGACACTATCACGTACTATCCTCCCAGGAGTTGTGCAAGGACAAGTCCAAGCCATCTAGCCTTCCTTTTGTCGTTTCTCACCTGCATATGGAACTTCTGCAATTTCCACTATGGCATTTCTGACTCCGTATTGCGATCTGGCTCTTAAAAATCTTAGAACTTTATTCTGAAATTAACAAAATCTCTTATAAACTGTATTACACTACCTCATTGCTTCTGCTTTTCTTAGATTTATTTTTTGAGTTCCATCTTTCTGGATAGATGATGCATCCTGTTATACGAGCTTTGCGAAGCTTGTAGTGTTTTACTGATTAAAACAGCACCATTTCCATATTCTGAACCTGTCAACTTGCCATCGTTACCCCGATCTAAGCCTTCTTCATTCATCTCCAACCACTTTTTCACCTTAATCTATTAGAATGGGAAACAACAAAGTGAAATAACATACCCTTGTTGCATCCCACAATAACTGACTGAAATTCACTTTAGAGACTCCAACAACTTGAACCTTACATTTACTTCGTTCATGGATATTTTCAATAAATATTTAAAGGGAATGCCATAACGACACAAGACTTTCTATAACATTGGTATGTGGTTGCTGTCAAATACCTTTTCGTAATCAACAAAAGTCGCCAGAAGAAGATTTTTAAGTTATTTGTACACAATGTCTCAGCGCAAGTATTTGACGAGAGCAACTCCTGCCTTTTCTAAAATCAGTTCATTCTTCTCAATTTTCTTTGTTTAGCCCTATTGCTCGTGACGAAGCATTCTAATTACAGCAAAATCTGACGTTTATTGGCATTTAATTAGTTCTCACCACTGACGTAAGTTTCAAAATATGTTATCTCTCTTTTATTTTCATATGATATCCAGTTACACAATATCAAAGTTAGAATATGCACGCTATATACTCTCTCGCGGCAATAAGAAGGGTAACAAGGAAATAAAATAAAATACTGTACTTTCATACATCTCGAATAATTACAGCATACGTTTCGCACACATTAAATATATATATATATATATATATATATATATATATATATATATATATATATATATATATATATATATATATAGTTGACTATATGTAGTTACTAGTATATATGGACATATATATATATATATATATATATATATATATATATATATATATATATATATATATATATATATATATATATATATATATATATGTATGTATATGTATGTATAAGGCTAATGACACGAAGGAAAATTGAAACAACAGGTGGTTGCTAGGCCTTTCGACACAACTGTCCTTCACTAGTCAACTACTAAAGGTCAGTTGTGTCGAATGGCCTAGCAACCACTCCATTGTTTCAATTTTCCTTCGTGGCATTAGCTTTATTTATACACATTCATCACGTTCCATATCTTCGTGATTCAGTTATTCATACTTACTTGTATATATACAGTATATATATATATATATATATATATATATATATATATATATATATATATATATATAAAAATATATATATATATATATATGCAGATTTCGTTGAATTCTGCGGTTTTTCCATTGTTGATCAACAATCCAAAAGCCACAGAATTCAACGAAATCTGCTTTCAAAAAAAAGTTTGCCTCAAAGCATATATATATATATATATATATATATATATATATATATATATATATATATATATATATATATATATATATGTCTGTGTGTTTGTGAATGTGTATGTGTGTGGGTGGGGGTGGGTGTTTGTGTGTGTATGTGTGAGAGAGAGAGAGAGAGAGAGAGCTCATTGTGTGGATATAATAGACTTTCTCTATGCTTGTTGTTAAATTATCATAAGTCAACAATAGCCTTTTATTTTCAGTTACAGTCAATAAAAATCAGCGCAGTTTGTACCAGTTCACATCTCGTGTCTCACTTTTTTCATTCCCTGTAACGCCTCTTTTAAGAATCTTGCATTGTTCACAAATAACTACTAGTAAATCCTTTTGTTCTGCTTCTAAGCTTTCAGTTAGATGTCCTTACTACTCATAAAATTTTCCAGTTAATTATGTTCTTAAACACAGGCCATGTTTGCGACTTTAGCTTCTCGACAACAGTATGAGACTTAACCCAAGCTATTAACTGTTCTGCACTCATTCTAAAGGTACGAGTGCCTATGCAAACATGGCAACAACATCCATTGATCTACTATGGGGGCCATCAGTTCTAAAATGGCCATCTTCAGATTTATGGCGTGTTTGTTATTTTAAAACTACGTGGGGAATTCCTTAGTAATCGCAGACGGGTGTTCTAAAACCCTCTGGAGACCACTCTCTGGACTTGGACCCCAACCAGATCAGCAAACGTCTTCTCCCGCAATACCGTGACCCAACCATAACCTGGAACAACCAAAGACATAATTTTTTTATATCTTTTTCTTTTACTCTAATCATTGCTTATATGTAGAATACTTCCTTGTCAGATTATAGTAAAGAAATGTCTTTTAATGAATGGGGTCTTTTCTTAGGTTTTCATCTAAGAGTTTGAAAGTCACAGTTATAGTCATGCTCTAGAATCTGTCTAAAATCTTACCCAGTGAGGGATAGAAGACTATTGTAGGGATATAAAAAAATCTGTAAAAATGTTGAGGAAGGGAAAGACACCCTAAATTGCTTGTGTTATACTTTCCAAGATCAAAATTGGTAAGACTGGCAGAAACATTAGCAATATTCAAAGGATAATTCACATTTGTAGGTACAAAAATCTAAATAGAAAAGCTACATCATTTTTCCCAGGAACACAATTCTATGTTCCAAAATATATTTGTTTAAATTTTTGGTACGGCAGTTGTCCAGTTTGGAAATTTATAGGGAAAGGAATGAAATACAACTTCTTTCCCCTTTCTCCTCTGTTTTCTTAACTCATTACATCGTCATTCGCCACTTCCTTCTTTTATCCCTCCTCATTCCATCTCTTTAGTGAAGAAGTGAATTCCAGTCCATTTATTTAAAGTACCCTGATCCCCTATGAACAAAGAATGCTTTTTCCTACCATTATTTGTGTTATATCAGTGCAGTCCGCTCCTTCAACATCCAATGACAGAATCTTACACACACCTGATCCGACGCCCTCCGATGTCCGTATGCATAAGAAACCTTGATATTGAAACAGCATTCTTTCAAAATAAGGTTCCCCAAGGTTCTTTCCCATACATATAGCCAATGCTACACCACTACCGAGTTCCAGTGTAAGAGGCCTAAAGGAAAGGTTGATTGCAGATCACTTACGAACACTGAATGCACTAATCGACTATAATACTTAGGTGGAAAGGCCACCATGTGTATGGATTTGTGATGTATCCAAGCTCTTTGATATACTGGGCTTAAAGGGTAGTATTAAAAACTGTAGGATAGTCAGCAACACCAACAGTTACGAAAGTTAATAAATAATTGAAGCAACAGTTAATAAATTAAGAAAAGGCATATATTAGGACTCAAGTCTGAAGTACAATGACAACTAAAGTCAACTCTATCCGAAGGAACAATGAGAATAACATGACACACTGAAATTGAGTATATAATGTTTGTTGATAAAGCGATGCACCTGCAAGAAGGAGGAAAAGCATAGACATTGATGTTTGCTTTTATATCAAGCATATTAAAACTGATTTTTATGATAAGATAGGTTCTTTAATACAGGGCTGTTGGGGATTCCTTGTTAAAAAAAAGTTTCATGTCCTCTTTTCTTTTATTGTTTCCTCTAGGAATTCTACAATTTTCTGTTTTATTTATAATTTTGGTGCATTTTCTCTCAGTTTCTGATTTTCATCTGTTTTAAGGCTATATTCAGCTCACATTTCTTCAGCGCTTTTGTCCAGATGAAGGCCAAGACAGAGATGATTATAATTATTGGAGCCAAAACTTGCTCATAGTAATTAAGGAAACAACTTCAAATCCACTAACACCTGAATAAACTCATAATCTTATAAGAAAGAAAAATACAATATGTGAAATGAATTAGTGTCAAATAAACGAATGGATGAAACACTGAAAGTAAAAGAAGCTAGAATAATTAGTGTGGGCATGAGTTATGAAGATTTGTACCTCATCCCAAGAGATGTAATGTATCTTAATCGATTTCGTGTACTGTTTTTTGCTGAGGAGCCAGGAAACAGTGGTACAAACAAAAGACTTAGCTTTCTGTAAAACAAAAATATGTAGATAAAAGTAGAAAATAACTGTAAATATTTAGGAGAAAGAATGTGAAAAAATGAACTAATGCGGAAGAAAAGGGAAAAGAAGAAGAAAAGAGGGAACTAGGGTAGAAGAGTTTGGATGCGCCGTTTAAAAGACAAAAATCTCCGCACAACTGCGTTGAACTATTATTACTACTAGTAATTATTACTGGTGACGTTTTTTGATGTCAGAAAGTACAAAGGTACGTAACCCCTTAAAGGCTTATATAAATATAAGAAGCCTACTGATAATATGTTGTACGTCAAATTTTCTTCCTCCTTTAACGTAAGTCGCTTATAGGTTTGCTAAGGCTCATCTGAAATCTTCCTCGTTTCGAAGAGAGGCGAATCGTTCCCAGACCTGTTATCCCACCCTAAATGGGCTCAGGCAGGGCCAAGAAGGTCGATTTTCGTCAGTATACAGAAATCACTTCACAGTTAGTTCAAGTTTGGGTAACACTGCGAAAGAATTGTGCAAAAGTTCTGCTATTTACGTTGTAACGGGGGCTGGGTGTTCCAGGGGGCAGAGGCACTCCAGCTGGGGGAGGGCACGGCACGGCACCCCGGGGTAGGTTAAGGGAAATATAGGTTAGAATACATCCCAGTTTTATGTCTTTGATTCCCATTTAAACAAGGTGTGGCCCCCAGAAACAGGCCTAACTCTTGTGCAGTCTACCGCAGTTTAAGTATTTTAGTTCGGATTTTTTCAGTAGTTTTAAGTCGAGTCCTCTGGACAAGTTATGGTAGTTTAATCCTAGGGCTTAACATTAGATTAAGGCCTGGGTAATTCTTATTTCTACACCTGGACCAGTTCTTTTTGAGGGTTTTGGAGAGCAGTCACCAGACTGTGAGGGTTCGTTCTATTCAGAACTCATGCAGGCTGAATGATGAAGCACTGATGATACCTAGCCCATATTGTTGGCCACCTCCATAGAGTGTGATCCCATTGGTGAAAGGAATCTTGTGGTTCACTCTCGAGTGAGACCATCATTTCAATTGATATAATTTCTTTTTGGAACAGGTGAACAATCTGAGTTATGGGTCAGAAGGTTCCCTGGCATCCTGCTGCTCTTCCAAGTTGCTTCCTTCATGTCTGTCATATCAGCAGAGGTTCTTTGCTGGAAGAGATCAAGGCTACTTTCCCTCAGATTGATTTGTTAGCCTGTTGTCTGACAAGAAGCCATTTCATCTATGTAGTCAGGAACTTGGAGTTGGTTACCATGGTCTCCTTCCTTAGGTGTAGGCAATGATGGGGCAGAAGCTTGGAAGGTAGAAATAAGGTGCCAAAGAATCTCCTTTGGTGTTGTAAGAGGCATGTTACTCTGCAAAGATCCAGAACTTCCAAAGCTCCTTCTTCCTCTTAGATGCAAACTTGACCTGTTTGGACAGTCACTGTCAACAATCCAGACAGAAATTTCTTGTTGGTCTTATTTGTCTCTGGGAATGTCCTCATGAGTACTGTCAGCTTCATCTCTTTTGATGAAGCCGGCTTAAGTGATTGAGAGGTTTGACCATTATCCAGTGTCAATCACACAACAATCAATCACAAAGGAAAAGGTATGAATATAATCAGAATTTTTACAAAACAACAAGACTGAACAAGCCAGGAGAGACGTCTGTACTCAGTGGCAGCCAGGAGCAAAGTGGAGTGGCGACTGACAACTGGGCAGAGCTTTTCCCTATTTGTTGGTAGTTAACTACCTTGTCTGTATATCTGGATGGCTGTTTCCAGCTCACACTTGAAGCAATCTCCAATGTAAAGGCCTTCAGGTTTGTATGTTAGGAAAAATATGAATTACTTTTAAAATTTGAAATTTTTCATGATTATTTTGTAACAGTTTAATTAGAATTTGAGCACCCTGTAATTGTTAAATTTTTATTTTTTTAGGTTATCTTTGACTTTGGGTTTAGCCATGACTTCTTAGTTACACTGTCGCAGAAGTCCTAAGCAGTCTTATTTGGTGATATCCTCTTATATCATTAGCTATTACTTCTTAAAAACAACTATTTTGTATAGTATTTGGGGTTTCATGAAGAAATGGGTGTTCATAGTGATGACAAATGTTTGCCCAAAGTGCTGTATATTTTGCAAAGAAAAGTGTTTGGGTAATGAGAGTGTCAAAGGATTTGGTACTTTAAATCTCTTTAGTCATGGCACCTGCAAGGAGAGCCATGTAAATGACATTCTGATGGGTATCAGGCCTGGAGCAGCTTCCTATAAGAACATCATGAATTGTTATGAAGTAATGCTGTACAGTATGACTGTAAGCACAGTAGGGGAAATGTAAAAAAAATCTATACATCTTAATTGCCCTGTACAGTATTTGCATTTGGTTGAATTTAATGGCTTTTTGATATGTACTGAAATTAAACTCTCTTAGATCATGGGGTTCCAAAATTCATCTGTAGCAAACCCCACTCACTGTTACGGACATAGCAATGTTTTTCTTTTAATGTGCACTTTAACTTTATTTTCCATGTTAAAAATCTTATTATAATGTCATTAGAAGCTAAATATCTTTGGTTTATTGTATTCTGTTAAAAAATGGAAAACAACAAAAAAAAATCAAAATGCTAAAATGTTTGCTGAAAATTTCCTGCAACTGATGTCATCAGGATTCCAAGTGTTGGGAATAGGTTGTCATTTTTACTCATGTGATGAATTATTTGCAAGATCATGTTGACTTTACAGAACCAAGAGTTTTGTGTTTAGGAATGCAACATTATAATTCTTGAATGAAATTTCCATCATGTAATTGGTACAGTTATATGATTCTTATTATTTTTGAAACAGTTTATGATTGTCTGAAGATGTCTGATTGGAATGATATCCTTTTTTGCACCTGACTGATATTGGGATTACATTAATTTAGTTGAAGAAGGCGAGGATGCTTTTAAAACTGAAAAAAATCAAGAATACTGTTAATAACTTGTACTTTTCATCTTTCAGAGCTACGCAAAACAAGAAACTTCAAAATAGTGAGCCATTGAACTGGGAGATGTTAGAAATGAGTGACTCTGTACACTATACTCAATTTAACTTGGAATTATAATGAACTTATCTGTGGATATGTAAAGATAATGTGGTAGGTACTTTTTAAAAATTTCCAGGTGTCTTCCACTGCAAAAGTTTGCATGTGCAATGTCTTTAACTTTGTATGTAGAATTAGAATGCCAAATTTTATGAAGGAAATAGAGGCTCATATGAAGAAAGCAGAGGCTCTTACACCTTTCATCACATCTTTCAAGCAGTGATGACCACTTGTGCATGTGTTAATCTTTCATTTTCATATACAGTAATAAAAATAACACTAAATTGTAGCTTATGTTTTGTCACTTGCCTCCAATTTCCTGTGACTGTTGAGTGAAAGAAAGGAATACTGATTAATGTGTACAGACATATACAAAGGTATCTCTAAGAATTTTCAATGAATAATTTGTACATTTTACTGTTATAAATCCTAACTAAAGTGACTTTGGTAAAAGAGAAAATGAAATGCAGCGTAGGACAGTATAGCCGTATACTGTACTGCGATTCAAGGAAGAGCACTCCTCCTCTCTCCATCATCATCCTCTTATGATTTATTTCATTCCTTTGCACCAAACCTTAATTTCTTTTCAGTGTTATAGTTTCAGTTTTATATCATAGGATTTTTTTCTTTATTGAGAATTAAGCTCAAATTTAAATCCTTGTGAGAATTCTTGTTGCTAATGATAAGAAAAATAGATATACACTGGAGTTCAGTTGATTAATCTAACATTATTCAGACAAAACTGTAATACTGTACTGTATAAAAAGGTTTATTTTCAAAGAGGATGTTGATTTTTGTCAATCAGTGGCAGTACTAATATAACCAAGTACTGTATGGTGTTTTAAAAAACCTCCCAGTTTTGTAGACTGCTGTACATGAGCAGTAGGATACCTTGTTGTAAGTTATCTCTCTATTTGGAGTTGTATGGTCTTTGTGGCAAGGGTATAATATTCCCCTGGAATTTAAAACTCTATTATTATCCTAGTGTTTTAGAAATAATATAGAAAGTTTATTGTTGTAATATATCTTTATTTCAGATAATAGGAAGAAACGAATCTTCAAAATAAGTGAACATGCCCCCTTTTAAGCAAGTATTGGGATTACAAGAAATTGCATTAAATCATGTGTCACTTATTCTTCGGAAACTCTGCTGTGATTGCACGATTTTTAAAAAGGATATCAAGTTTGTCATAGATTATTTTGATATCCTTTTACCCCCTCAAATTCAATCTGCAATATGTGAAAAGTTTTTACAAGACTCACGCAGGGTAAGCATTATATTACTGTATTTACACTGATCCCATCACAAACACATCATTTATAGATACAGTAGCCTGTATTTGTGGTGTCTAAATGTTTCAGACATTGTAGTGTATTATTTTAACAGAAGATGAAAAGTAGTAGTACCATGCTTGTACTATCTATATCCACAGGTCCAAAGCAGGTAATTACCTTTTGTTTCCTTGCAAACTTCTCAGGTTACTCTAGCCAAATTTCTTGTATAGTAATGGGTTTGTATGTGAAAATAATCAAGTTTAAGTAGAGAAATATAGAATTTCTTTTTGCACGAACCCTTTACTGTATGGTAGCCTAATCTGAGGTAGCAGTAATTGCCACACATTTTGTAGAAGAGGATATCGTACATGTGTATATATGCATATATATATGTGTCTGTGTATTTATGTGTACAGTCTATGTAAATAACATCTACAAGGAAGGATGAAAAGGGTTGTATATTCTGACCATTTTCAGCTTTATTGCTAAGCCATTTCCAGAACAGTAAAATAATGAAACATGTACTTATACGGAACTCTCCCAATGATGCTGAAGGATGTGAATACCAAATTCCCTGTAAGTCTTGTATTAATATTTATATTGGTCAAACTGGAAAATAATTTGGAAAAACACAACAGTGTAAGTGTCAGGTATGTACAGGTGAACAGTGGAGTTTTTTTACATGATGAAAACTATCATTCAATCAATGCTGCAGTGGCAAAAATTATAGTTTATTCCATTACTCTAATGCATTGCAGAGCAATATTATTGAGTCTAGCTCTATAAAAGAAAACTTTTGTAAAGACATGAATAGCAGTTAGGGCTAGTATTAATTTCAAAAGAAATATGTAAAATGTTTTAAATTTAAGGGTGGTTAGTTGACCGACTGGGAAAAGGTGATGAGACACCCAAACAATAATAGGATTTGTAAATGATGACCTGTCACTAATGAGTGTAAGGACTCTACCCCATGCACTAGTGAGCATAAGGTCTCCATCCCCTGTGAACCTGTCAGGTGTGAATATTTGGTTTCCAGCTGTCTGTATTTGTGTACTGGCTTGCTAGCATGTACATTGTAAATTTCCTCCACTATGTATCAGTCCTCTGAAAATAGCTTAGCAATAAAGCCAAAAATGGCCACAATCTATAATAATTATTCAGCTCTCATAGATGATAGATATATAAACCATGTGGTATATATATATATATATATATATATATATATATATATATATATATATATATATATATATATATATATATATATATATATATATATATATATATATTTATATATATATATATATATATATATATATTTAATTGGCAATGCTGAATGGGTGGCAATGCTGGTGATGATGGTAACGCTGTTTATAATCGAGCACACTGAAAAAGACTACAGGCAGGGGTAAATGCTAATGTGGTAGGAGGGATGATTGGTGAGGGTGGGGCAGGTCTTGTCTGCTTGAGAGCTTCTGCTACAATTATTACTGGACTGACAGCAATTATGTCATTACTTATCATTTACTGTACTGTATTGCTTTTGAGAGGCTGAGAAAGATATGCCATGACTACTTCATAGAAGTTTCATTCTCCATAGCTGTGTGTGTGTGTGTGTGTGTGTGTGTGTCCTCTTCTCACTCCCTTCTGTCTTGCTATCCCCTATGAATGATTCCAGTGGTGACAGTGAATTTAGCAGTGCTCAAATTTGCAAAAAATTCGGTTTTAACACTGTATTAAAAATGCTTCTCTGAAATGTGCGTCACTGACTTATGGTGGATTCGATCTTACAGCGCTTTGTCAGCGCTGTAACTTGGTGTTGCATCAAGTTATGGCGCTGTAAGTGCTGTTGACAGCACAGTGGCAAGAATAGACATTAAGTTAACGGCACTTATGATGCTGTAACTTGGTGCAACATCAAGTTACGGTGCCAAGCGTCAAGTTACAGGCCGTTAAATCACCGATAACAGCAAAAAAACATGGATCCCCCGTCGTAAGTCGAGGCAAGTAAATGAAAATTTTAACAGATTACAAAAAAGTATCCTTATAAACTGCTCAGTTGTATTGCTTCAGAACTTTTCTTCCCAGTGTATGTGTTTGCGTGTTCATGTGTATGTATACACTATGTGTGTGTGTGTATACATACACATGCATCATGGTGAGGTAAACTATAGTACACACTTGCTGTGCATTAATGTAGCATGAAGTATATGTTACATGGAACAATCAAAGAAAATTATTGAGAAGCATTTTTGCTCTGTTAGTGAAGTATGAGTGTTCTGACACAGACAGATTTTAACCCCCCCACCCTTAGATCCTCAGTGTTAAGAATGCAATGTAATGACTGCTAAAATATTCAGAAGTAACGGATTATAATAAACAGAAATAAATTGTTATTATTTATATCTGTATATGCTAGCATTGAAGCAAGAACCTGTTTATCTGGCTTTTTCAGAAATACAGTCTATGGTGGCATGTTCCAAAATAAATTTGTTGATGTTATTGGCTAAAAGATGCATTGCTCTAATATTTTGTGTGGACACCTACACTTAAAAGAAATGGATGCTAAGTTGCCTCTGTATGAAACAGTTGAGCAATATATGTTAGTATCTGATACACTTGTATTGAACAAGTGCATTTTACACTTGGAAAACTATGAGTTAGTTAATAAATTACTTCTGTGTATTTTCTTATTCCCGACTAGCATGAGAAATAAAAAACATGCAAAACAATGGTTTGTGTGCTCATGCAATATCAAATGTTTAATTTATGCATAATTTATTTAACTTGAGAAAAACCATTGTCAGCACTTTAGTATTAAAGCAGTTGTTTTCTGTATTTTTTTGCAGATCATATACAAGGAGATGTTGAATGAAAAGTATTTATACCTTTGCACAGAGCTTCATGCAGAATTCCTTTGGATAATTGATTGTCAGAAATTAATGCCATCTGTTTTAGGAGAGCTAGATGGGAAGCAGTTAAAATCCCTAAAGATGAATTATGCTCCTGGGCAGTACGATGGAGGTAAAGAGTATGCTGAACTTGAATCTTCCAGCGAAGGGCCAATTCATCTGTACAGATTTCTGTCAACACTAGTGAACCTAAGAAGCTTGAAATGTTCACAGCTTTGCAATAACACCATGCTGAAAATTCTATCCAAACATTGCCCCAGTTTGGAGGAACTCAGCATTGACATGTGCTCAGGAGTAGATGATGATGGTTTGTTTTATCTTTGTGGGTTTGTTCCATCTGAAGACTGTTTTGGTGACATCAGAAGTGGTGCTGTTGTACCTTCCAAGTCAGGATGTAGGAAACTGAAGAAAGTTCACTTGGAGTATACATGTGCTGGCACTCATGGCACTGCTGTACTCTTGAATTTATGTCCAGACTTAGAAGAGCTTTTGGTAACTCCAGATGTCAGTTTGGGTGATGTTTTTTATTTGCTTCATGGAACTAATCCAGAAAGGCATGAAGATGTGAAAGTAAAGTATCAGTTGAAGGTACTGAAAAGTTACATGGAACTTGATGAAGATGTATTGTCTCTTATAGCCAAAACTTGTCCACATCTAAAGGCTATTACTTTAAGGTGCAATGGAGTTGAAAGAAAAGACAGAAATATACTTGCTAATTTATTGGGACTACCTATTGAAACTTTGGATGTAATGAATTGTAGTATGCCAGCATTACTCTGGTATCTAGAAATTTGTGGCAAGAATATTGAATCACTAACCATTGAACATCTCTCCATGGCTTCAATGCATTTGACATTCACAAGAACTCATTTGCAGAGTATAATAAGAACTTGCCCTAATTTAAGGAAATTTACCTTGAAACTTAATAATAACCCAATTCGGCCAGACTCACCTTACTCTTCTTTTGGCTCAGGTTTGCTATATTTCACTAATTTAACTCACTTAAATCTGGAGGGGTTATCTATATCTGTGGAGGATTTGTCAATTTTCCTTACAAAATGCAACAGTTTAATGGAACTGCACATCCTCATTTTGAATCTTGAAATTTTAGAGGATAATGTCTTGTATGATTTTTTGACATCTGGTTGTTTACAGAATCTTAGGTACCTCTTCCTTTATCGACCACTCTTAACCATAAGTGGTTTGAAGAGGCTGGTTAAATATTGTCCAAAGTTGCACTCAGTAGGACCTCTGTCTTCTTGGTCAATTTCTGAAAAAGAAAGAGAAAATTTTATTAAGGAAATCAGAATAAACAACTGGGACTTGAATGTGGCAAATACTGAAATGTTAAGTATGTTTCATATTTGAAGTGAGAAGTTTATTACTAAAGAAAATTTTTTGCTAATATTGTACAGTGATGTATTTAGTTTTTCTAATAAAAATTTTGTGAGCCTTTTATGGTTATCATTGTCTTTATAAAATAAAAGTATAATTGTTCCGATGCAATATACAAACTATCAGTCCTTTACATTAGGAATTACTGTCAGCAAAACGGGAAATAGCCGTTGAACTTTCAAACACGGTGGTTAGGTAGTTAACTATCATCCGGTAGGCGGGAGTCCTGCCTGCCTGGATGTAAACATTCCAATTTGCTTTCGGCCGTCATGTGACACAGACGTGTTCCTTCGCTCTCTGCCCGGATTTTCGTTGAGCTGTTTCTTGGTGGGATCTTGTTTGTTTGTTGTGTGTTGTGTATTCATTTCTTTATCATGAAAGCTCATGAAGGAAGTAAACCTTGTAAACCCGCCTTTCCCCAGCTTGTGTGTCTTCGGGTTGGCGGGAAGAAATGTGGCGGTTGGTTTACGACGGGGTTCGTTCTTGCGGGAAGAAAATCGTGTAATACGGAAAATCGTCGAAAATCATCAAAAATCATGATCTTACTTTTTAATGCTCTGGGTGCATTGAAAACGATGTAAACTGCATTATTATTGAGTTTTACATCAAAAACCTTCAAATTATGATTATTCTGCCGTTTTGGGGCCTATTTCTTGCGTCGGGGGCATGTGTATCCCCGAACATGCGTGATGCCGGAAATAATTTCTGATGAATATATTTGAGTGTTGCTCCCGGGGGGGACTGCCTCGGAGTTTTTGATCTAAAGTTGATGTGGACCCACACGCCCTTTGCTCTGCTTGCAGGGGCATGTGTATCCCCATGATTCTCCTTGTTCTGAGTGTTGCTCCTGGGAGGTGCGAGTCAGACAGGAGGAACTCTGGAGAGTCGTCTCCCCAGAGTTTGACTACGACAGCATACGTTCCTGGCTCGGTCCTCGGATCGACTAGGTCGTAGGCCCTAGTAGTGCAGGAAGGACTACAGGGATCTGCTGAGGTTCTCTCTCCTGCTGGGAGAGTAGATCGGGAGGACCGCACCCTGGAAGGACCCGAGAGTCCTCTCCCCCAGGATGCGGACACCCCTGAATACAGAGGCTTTTACAGGGGTCATTGCGCTGATTCATCAGCACAATGACCTTGGGTAAGGGACCATGGCCTTGTCTGTGGATCATCCTTCATGCTTCTAGTCCTTCTGGGGTCCGAAAAAGGAACCAAAGGTTTCGGTGGGGCTGCCATGGTCCACACTTGCTGAGGGGGTTCTCAATCAGGTGAATAATCTTGTTTCTGAGCAAGATAATTCACTTCGTTCAAACTGCTCAGACAATCTGCTTCCTCCTCCTCTGCCTCGACAGAAGCACTTTCATACGCCCTCGGGGAGGGCATTGCTGGCTAAGCAGGTTGACCCGGGACTGGTGCGTCTAGGCCAGGGTCTCTTGCTGCAGCAGCTTACTGCAGAAGAAATCTCCCTCTCGCAGTAAGAGGCAGCTACCCTGGAAGCCACCACTATGGCGGCTCTCCAGGCAGTTTCATGGCTGGATTTATGGTCTTTTATAGTATCCAAGGTGGCTGCCTCCTTGGGTGCTATCATGCCTGGGGAGGACTCTGCTTTCGGAGACTGTGCCAGTCTGGAGGTGGGACCATCTCCTACCTTGCCCATCAGACAGCAAACCTGTGAGCGAACCTGGTGCTTAAGAGATAAGACGCTGTCCTTTCCCACTTCGCCAGGTCCGTTGGTCCCAAGTCAGCAATGACCCTATGGAATGGACCGTTGCTGGGTTCTGCCTCCCTCTTTCCCAGAGAGCTTGTAGATGCTGCGGTGGACAAATGTGCTGAAGACAGCGACTGCCTTGTCCACCAGGCAGTGGCTAAGACCTCCAGGTCTTTGTGCTGCACTGCGGCTCAGCCTTCAGGCCAAGCTAGCACTTCCTCGGCCCTTAAAAAGTTCCAGACTTTGAACGGTTCCCGCGGTAACTCCCAGCCTTTTTCCACCGGGAAGGACGGGCATTCATTCCCCATTCAGTCCTCTTTCCAGTCAGGTAAGGGGGAAAATGCTAGGGGTGGCGTTCCCCTCCAGCTGCTGCCAATGATGAGGGGTTGCCTATCAAGCAGCGATACAGAGCTGAGACCTGGGCAGTAGATGTCCTTCAGGTGGGTTATCTACTCCCCTTCGAGTCTCGGCCACCCCTCACCAACTCTCCGGTCTGTCTCTGTACCT
Organism: Macrobrachium rosenbergii; assembly: GCF_040412425.1. NCBI lineage: Eukaryota > Metazoa > Arthropoda > Malacostraca > Decapoda > Palaemonidae > Macrobrachium > Macrobrachium rosenbergii. The sequence continues at coordinate 44,726,250 of NC_089783.1, read as the reverse complement.
ATGTTCCTGGATCAACAAAGGATCTCACACTCACGCAAGAAGATCAAACCATGCTGAGCAAGAATGCTGTGGAAGTTGTGTCGGATCAGTCCCTAGGCTTTTACAGCTGTGTCTTTCTCATGGAGAAAACATCAGGGGGCCTGGAGACCAGTCATAGACCTCCCTCCATGAACCGATTCGTTCACCAGACTCAGTTCATGATGAAGGCAGCTCGTTCAGTGCTCGCCTCCATGAGGGAGAACGACTTCATGCTTATTTTGGATCTGAAGGATGCATATTTTCAAATACCCATCCATCTGTCCTCCTGCAAGTACCTTCGCTTTATCTTTGGTTAGACGGTGTTCAAATTCAGGGCACTTTGTTTTGGGCTCTTGACTGCTCCCCAGGTGTTCACACTAGTGTTCACCTTAGCGTCAGCTTGGGCCCATTTGCACGGGATATGTCCACTGAGGTATCTCGGCTCCCCGAGTTTTGCCGCAATCTAGGGATCGTATTAAATCCTGAGGAGTCAGATCTCACCCCCAAGCAGGGGATAAAGTACCTGGGCATGCTGATAGATACGGTAGCAGCAAGAGTCTTCCCCTCAGATTCTCATATCATCAGGTTCAGGAAGGCAACACAGCACAGCTGTTCCTGTCTTGACAGGAGCAGCCAGCTCGGCAGTGGCAAGTCGTCATCTTTGGAGAAGCTGGCCCTCATGGGCTTCTACACCCTCAGTCCCTACAGTGGCGACTGAAGGAGTACTGGTCCCAGTCTTGAGACCCCAAGTCATTTCTCATTCCCTCTTTCAGAGGTGGTGAGAGAGGACCTAGACTGGTGGATGGACGACAGGAACCTCTTAATAGGAGTATGCCTACATACTCCCCCTCCGGACATACTTCTGTTCTTGGATGCATCGACCGAGGGATTTGGCGCACACCTGGAGGAGTGGCTGACTTCGGGGGTGTGGCACCAAGATGACAAGCACCTTCACATCAACATCCTGGAACTCAAGGCGGCCTTCCTTGCCCTCCAAGAGTTTCAGGATCAAGTGATGGGACACTCCATGGTGTTGATGAGCGACAACACTGCGGTTAGTGGCACATGTCAACAAGCAAGGGGGCCTGGTGTCCCTTCCACTTCACCAGTTGACAATGCAGGTGCATGAGTGGGCTCTGGCCCACTCGGTAGAGCTGTCAGCCAGATACATTCCAGGCAAGAGGAATGTAGTGGCAGACAAGCTCAGCTGCCGGAATCAGGTGATAGGGACAGAGTGGTCCCTTCACCCAGACATAGTGGAGAGGTTGTTCGATCTGTGGGGGTGTCTAGTCATAGATCTGTTTGCCACCCGGCACAACAGAAAACTTCAGGTCTTCTGTTCGGTTGTGCCGGACCCATGGGCTGCTGCAGAGGACACATTCCAACACCCATGGGACAACCTTGACGTCTGTGCCTTTCCTCCATTTTGTCTGATTTGCAGGGTGATCAGCCAAGTGATGATCACCTTGAATCTCAGGATGATTCTGGTGGCTCCCAAATGGCCCCAGGCTGTTTAGTGTCCTGACCTGCTAGCTCCCCTCTCCCGAGGCAGTGAGACAGATTCCTCCCTGGCCCAACCTGCTGTGTCAACCCCACATAGAGCGGTACCATCAGGCAGTGCAGTTCCTATGTCTTCACAGCTGGCAGTTATCCAGCTTATCCTGCAAGCGAGAGGCTTTTCGCGTCATTCAGCAATGGAGATGGCTGGACACCTCAGGTAGTCCATCTGCAGCGGTATACCAGGGAAAGTGGTCCGTCTTCTGTGGTTGGTGTCGTAGACGGGGTATTTCTCCAGTTGGAGCTATTGTTCAGCAGGTCTTGGACTTCCTTGTCTTTCTTTGCCGAGAGAAGCTTCTTCCCATTTCAGATGTAAAAGGCTACAGAGCACCATACGAGTCTTCACGAGTCATCAGACAGGGATCTGACCCTCAAGACCGTCTTCCTGGCATTGGCGAAGAGAGTAGGAGAACTTCACGGACTTTTCTTCGATGTTAAACACTCGAGGGGATGGGATGAGTTATGCTCGATTTTGTCCTGGGCTTGGGAGCGAAGACTCAGAACCCATTGGTCCCTGACGCTAGGTTCGAGCCCTTCATGATCCCCTCCCTAGAGGACTTTGTTGGTAATGACCCCAGACAAGATGCTATTGTCTCCTGTTAGAGTGCTGTGCACTATCTGAAGAGGACTCGCCATCTCCGGCCTGAGTGTCGACAACTTTTTGTTAGTGCTGGCTTGACCAAGGAAGAGGTGTCCAAGAATGCAATTTCTTTCTGGCTTCGTGAGATGATTAGGAGAGAGTATTCTGTTGCTGGAGAAGACAACACCAGGACCTTCCGCCTGAGAGCTCACAAAGTCCAGAGCATTGGTCCGACCCTCGCCTTTCGGAAGAACCTGTCAGTTCCTCAGGTATTAAAAGCAGGGTTGTGATCTCAGCAGACCACTTTCACTTCTTTCTACCTTCGGGATATTGCTCACAAATCCTTGGACACCTTTTCCTTGGGACCTGTGGTGGCTGCTCAACAAGCTGTGTAGCTTATCTGGCTCCACTAACAGGACAGGGTTGCATCTCACCCAAGATGTGCAGTTGTGGATGTTAGAATGAGTGTGAGGTGACTATGCTCTTCCTCTTCTCTTCTCTTCCCTCGGCTGTTACATACTGTTACATACTGAATCTGGTGGTCGATGCAGATAAGCATACACTTTGAGCTTCCATTCTATTTCCTCTCAGGATCATAGAAGCAAACCAACTCCTTCCTCTATAGCAAGGGGAGGAAGGAGACCATGAAAATAAGACAAACCTGATACTTGTATTTGCCTTACTGTCACCAACTTTTTATGGTTCATCTTAGCCTACTTTGTATGAAATGACATCTTCCTCATTCATACAAAAAAGCCCAGAAGTCTGACAATTAATCTTGCTTTTCCTACAACCCGATCACTTTGTCAGAGGCAGGTTTTCCCTTCCTCACTCTGTTGACCAGGAAGGGAATACAAGGTGTAGCGAGCTCCAGTCAGTTCATAGAGACTCACTCAGATTCCTCCCTCCAACCAGTGAATCTTCCTAATGTAAAGGACCGATGGTTTGTGTATCGTGTCAGAACAAATCACAATTTTTTAAAGTAAATTGTATTTTTCCTAACTATACAAACCTGAGGTCCTTTACATTAAGTTTTCATGCCCACCTCATGCCACCCCTCAATCTGACACCTGGTCCAAAAGGCAAATTGGAATATTTACATCCAGGCAGGTGGGACTCCCGCCTCCCGGACAGTAGTTAACTGCCTAACCACCTTGTTCGAAAGTTCAACGGCCATTTCCAGCTTTGCTGAAAGTAATTCCTAATGTAAAGGACAGATGGTTTGTATAATTAGGAAAAATACAATTTACTTTAAAAAATTGTAATTTTCTTAATAGGCGAACATTTATGATAGCTGCCTCGCTTAATTACTGTATCTTCCCTTACAAGTTGTAAGAAACTGCCTTCCAACAGTAATTCATGTGGTGTGGTGCTATCCTAAATGTACTGTGTCAGTGAATGTTTGTATGAAAAGCAACAGATATTGTTGGAAGTGGCATTTTAAAACAAATACAAAACCTTGTTGTGATAAGTCTATTTTAACTATGTTTTTTGTTTATCAGGGCATTGTCCATATTCTTCCTTCATGGCATGAACTTTTGAGAAGGTTCGCGAAGTACTAGTGAAACCTGTTATGAGGAGCCTAACTTTGGTACTGTCACTGAAAGAACCATATAAATTGATTTTACTGTTAAAGCACCCTTCCTATTAACCTTCGCATCTGCTAACACTTATCAGGTAATTACATATTGGAAAACACTGAAATATATGGAGAGTAAAATTGTTTGTCATTTAAAACCAATTTTATGGCAATCTAAGACAGGTACACCCAGCACAGAAAGATAAAACCAAAATGGGTCCAACCAGTCAACATGATTTAGGGATACTATTGCTAAATTATTTTGGACAAACAGAAAACATAGAAACTCAAAATTATGATGATCATCAGATGAAGAAGAGGCTTACAACAACAACTAAAAAAAGGAAGAAAGAAACAAACAGGATGGCAAACAGTCATAAATGCCAACTTAAAAACATTTATAACAAAAAATCCAAAATCTTCTTAAGTGTAATTTCCTTGGAATCAGTAGACTGACCATTATTTGAGAAAAAGGAATAGAATTTAAGGCTAAGAAAACAAAATAACCTTCATCAACTGTTAACACCACAGCACAACAAGTACTTAACATTCTTAGCAAACACAGTATCAAAGTACATTGTGCTTAACAGTATCCATAAAAGTACACAAACACTATTGATTACAGTTTCTCATTCACAGCCCTTCGTTTTCATTTATCACTGGACATTGCAGTGTCTACTACCAATTAAACTGAGGTAAAGGAAAAATACTTATTAAAATTGTACATTTCTCTTATGCATTATTTGATTGTATGTGACATCCAACGTAGTCTCTGTCTACCACATGGTGCTCAGGTTGTTCACCATAGACGCAGCACTTCCATAGGAATGAGCACCAATAGGAGGGGAAGAGAAAATTTGTATACTACTTCAGTCGAGGACTGAAAGCTTCACTGCCTACTATAGTCTCTGTAAGCACACAATTCCTGAATTATGATCATGAGGCACAAATCTTTGATTATTGCTGCTCTAGCTCTCAAATCCTTGCAGTTCCACTGTAAAATATGTGACTTGAGTTTAAAGCATGGCATTCGGGTGTGCACAAAATGTAAACCTGTGCTACAGTGGTAAATAGTATTCTTGGCTGAACTGCCCATTCTTCATCTAGGCAGTTCGGCCAAGAATGCTATTTATCACTTAAGTACCATATACTGATTCATCGATAGATTATACCAGCAGGAGAGATATCTGAAGAGTGTAAAATTGTAATTATGCAATAAATAAATTGCACACCGTAACTTATCAGATCTATAGTTTATGCTTTTATTAAGCCCAAATTGAACAATTAACTTATTTTATGGTGAGATGTTAACTGAACGATCAACTTATTCTGTGGTGAGATTTTAAGAAAAAGTTACACCGTAAGTGTATATCAGTCTTAGAAGTAAGAACAAATGTATAATTACGGAAATTTGGTATCAAATATATTAAAGTCCACGAGGAACGTTCATAATAATTAGATGGAGATGAGGATAAAATAAGATCCTTTTCTTGTGTGTAAATCCTGGTGCTTGTTAAAAATACATCTGCTACTCAATAGGGAGAGTTAGACCTGGATACAGGACGCAACTTGGAGGCAAAGGACTCAGTGGTTTAGCTCTTGGCTTTCCGACCGTTAGGTAAGCAAGCAAGTACAGTATGTGTAAGTGAACGTTTTATTCTTCCTGTATGTTATATTAATATTTGGCTTGCAACTTAGTAAGGCTGCTAATGTTATCTGGTCTGTCGTCGTACGGTAAGTTTCGTGTATGATAAAATTTGACTCATCACTGGTATTTGAGAATCGCATTTTTTTATTGAGTGTTAGGGAATTTTACTACATTAGGACAGAGTGGGATTTAGATTTGTCTCGTTTAAATACTTTTTTAACGTTTCATCCATAGAGAAATGATCTGTGTACTTTGCACTGAAAATGTGATTGTTTGTGAGACGCTTACCTTTGTTTATGATATTTGCCTATGATCTTTCGGGCTTTATTCTGGTATCTATTGTATTTGGTCATAAGGAGTTGTCGGAATTTATATGTGCCTATTTTGGATTTCGTTTCATTCGCTGGTATTTTTATCCATTATGTCTCTATGTATAAAGAAATGTCTTATTTTTAGTTATTTTTGAGTTCCAGTGTAAATCGTCCTAAAACACCCAATAGTTTTCGACAATTCCTCTTCTCCATTTCGTATAAAGCTGTCAGCCGCACTAAGAATTATTGATTTTTCCAATCTTACGTTTATATTCTGAAAGTAATGGCGAGTCCCTAAAGAAATAAACTGGCTTTCAGGTTCTTCCTTTTCATCTTCCACATTCTTGGTCGTGATTTTTTTCTTTTCATTTTCTCCTTTATTTCGTTGGTGTCTGATTTCTCCATTTTTCCTTATTTAACCTCACTTGTTTCGGCTGTCACTTCATTTACTCCTCTTCCTAACGGTCACATGTCTCTTCCTTCTTCGCGTGAGGCCTCTGGGTCTCCCTTCCATCTATATCGTTTATAAACGCTTTCAATATCGAGCTCAGCCTTTCTCCTTCCGCTGATCTTCTATCATCCCCCTTAACTCGACAAATTCAAGGCCAATTTTGATCCGCCTCCGCCTCAATCCCCTCCCCTATACGTCCCCTCCCTCCCTCCTACTCTTTCGCTTTGTCTTCCAAATACAATAAGTATGAAGGTTCGCTCATGATTTTACTTGACATTCCGAATTAAATTTCATTTTTTAAATCATTATTTTTCTCTTGAGTCTAATTTTGCTCAAACATTTTCTCATTGCATATGAATGAAAATAATAATCGATGAAAAACCACACCTTGTGCTCACGCATACACACATCCATATACATACACACACACACACACACACACACACACACACACATATATATATATATATATATATATATATATATATATATATATATATATATATATATATATAGAGAGAGAGAGAGAGAGAGAGAGAGAGAGAGAGAGAGAGAGAGAGAGAGAGAGAGAGAAATGCATGATCGGTCTATGTCAGAAACGACCGGTTTACCAGTGTGACAGCACCTAAAAAGATATCTCGCCGGTAACTCTCTAAAATAAAAAAAGAGAGGATAACGGGGAAACAGTAGAAATATTAGCTGATGAATAGAAATGTGAGCAGGAAGTAAAATAAATGATAGGGTGAAACCATACCGACCATGACCTCACAAACTGGCGGTGGCTGCTCCGTTTGAATTACTAGCAAGGTTTCGAATGATTTTCAGTTACACGTTTTAGTAGGATTTATTCTTTTGAAAATGTTGATATTTAGTGTAATTTATTACAGTTTGCGTTTAAATGTTTGTCCAATACATAAAAAGATTTACTAGGACTTGAACCTGGGCCTTTGGTTTAGCTACAAAAAAAAAAAAAAGATAAGTCTGAATCCTTGCTGGGGGAGATGCAGTCATCTGTCATAATTCTACTTGGGTGTAAGCAATTCCAAAGGTAAAGTAAATTCGATATTAGTTGATATTTCTAGATCGTGTTTTGGAAATTCTGATTTTTACTATTCCTTTTCCTAGAGGCTCTAAGTGACATAAAGATTCCCGATCTTGAAGGCATCTAGTTTCAGTTCCAGTCATTTCAAATAACCGAGCCAGCGTTGGCGAACTCATATTGTCTTTACTTCGAAACTGTTAGTCCTCGTTCGTTCGAAATGGACAGAACACTAGCGTTTAACGACGGCGTAAACGATGCATTTTCATCGCAACTAACGCGCTCGCTGCCTCGCATTCGTCTTTAATGGGTAACATCACCTTCGAATTTTGGCAATAAATCAGCTACATCGGGTACTCTTAGCGCGCGTTTTGTTATAGCATGGATATGAACCACAATTGCATCGACAAGCAAAATAGACTACTGTCTATATGAAATGTGTGGACTCTGGAGGAAAAATAACAGATTCATTTGTTTTTACCAGACATTTTTGTAGACGACAATATTATACCCTGCGCTCTTTATATATATATATATATATATATATATATATATATATATATATATATATATATATATATATATATGATCGCTTTTACTCAATTGAAATGTAAAGAGTAAAGTTGCGGGAACGAGGTTCCCATCCTTAAAACCCAATTTCAGTTCGAAATTATAAGTAACGAGGAAAGGAACTGAGCTGCTACAGAATGGCTGAGCTTCTGAAAGCCTAGCGATTAGAATTAAAGAGAGGCTATTGAATACGCCCCCACACATAAAAGATTTATTGACAAGATCGCTAACAGAACAAATTATACCGGTTAACGGGGGGCATATACTGAAGCCTGTATTACACGGCTATAAATCTTTCATAGGTGGGTTCAACATGGCAAGTCCATCGAGGAATATGATGAAAAAATGCCGAGTTTGAAGGAATTATTGCAAGGCAGGAACACACATTGCTACCACCTGTATAAATATTATTTATACCGTGTTGTATATAGTCACGTCCATACATGCGTAAATGTGCAAGTGTAAAAGCTTTTTTTTTTTATTTGACCCTTCATTGACAGGGAGCACTCGTGTTAAGAGTTGGCCTTATGTCGATCGTGTCAAAGCGCAGTCCATAGCAAATTACGAGATGACTTGTTTGTCGATATACATCTACAAAATGTTATAATCTTTGAACTTATAAAGCATATGTGTTTCTGAACATTATTCGAACGCCGAGTCTTTCGCTCGAACGTCATAATATTATAACATAGTTCCAGTTTCAGTGTCGGCTTGTGTCGTTGTCCTTGTTTTCTGTATTGTCCATATTAGGTGATGCAGGTACCTTAAGAAGCCATTATTTTCGTCGAGGGAAATTGAACGTACGTCAGTTGCGTATCTACGTCAGAGTAACTGTCATCAAGCTTGTTCACTTAGCCTAATGAAATGAAAGCTTGAGTTATACCGGAAGACGGCTAAATGATTGTTGACAGTGCCTGTATCTACAAGGCATCACAGTGGTATAAAAGGCATATCGTTAAACGCGAGTTGCATAGTTTATAAAGGTCCTAACAAATATTTTGGTTTAGAATCATACGCGTAGCCTAGGGCTAACCAACCTATCTACCTTAGTTTGCTCGAGTGTCAGAGCTTAAATTCGTCAAATTACAACGATGGTGTCCGTCGCATGAACGCTTCCCCAAGGTAAGAATGCTTATTCGACCATTTTCTTCATTTCATTGCCGTATTGCATGGGGTAATTCATGGTCTGTGCATTAATGAGAGACGAAATCACAAAGTCGAAACAAGCATGGTATTTTTATATATTGGTACACCTGGCATTCCAGTGTGAATTAAGACCAGATAATCGAGTTTTCCCGTCAAGTTCAAGATTTTTCCTTTTATGACAAAAATTTTGGAAATGGATAAAATAAATATGGTTGTCCGTCATTTTATAAATCTTTGTTATTTGCACACCATATTTGAATGTTATATTAAGTCTATCGCTCCCCTGTGTTCGTACCAACGGGTCGTTGCGTAACCTCTCCGCACGACTGTGGATTTGCAACGTTAAATCAGTGATACGAAATCATCGTGTATCATTTACTAATATTGTTGGTTTTCATGTGTTATCAGCAACAATATGACATCATGGTAGCTCGTGACCGCTTTGCTATTCACGTACGTAAGCAGGTCAGATGTCATGTGTTTGAATGGTACGTAAATTGTAATTTACACAGCTGTATTTTTGTGTCCGAATGTCGTCAACCCACCATTCAGTGTCACTCTTATACCTTTCAATAGCAGTGAATTTTATCGCAGGTGAAATATGTTTTTTGACGTGACTGAGACGAGTGTCATTATCGTTTCTCCAAGAAACTCATGGCTAGGCTACTCATTGTTTTCATTGACGTAACTTTTAAGATCCTGGTCAGGTATGGCTTGGCGTTCAAAGTTAGGTTAGGTAGGTAGGAAGTTTAGGTTACAGCATATTCCTGTGTTTCACTCGATAATATTCTTTTGCTTAAAAAACTTCGTTATTATCATGGTTGGCAGGATGCGAGGTGGGATGATTAAGCAGTTAAGGAAGCATTTCTTGTAGAAGTAAATATTAAATATTATTTCTGTAGCAAATGTGCTACTGTTCTTGCCAAAGGTCCATCTGTTGCCCAATCATTTAACTAAATAGTATGCCCCTTATTATCCTTTTTGGGAATTAAGTTTATAAATGATAACTTTATACATATATAAATAACAATTGCCGGTTCTCAATATAGTCAATAAGTTCTGACTAGTCTGTGTTATAGGTCTAATCTTTGCTATAGTTAGACAAATAGTCACTAATGTTTAAAAAAAAAATATAGGAAATAATTAATTCCTTAGAATGTTATACAGTGTAACTCATAAATTCACTGGTGCTTTTGTTTTACAAATATAAGTTAGATTTTGTCGTTAAGGAACGTGGGGGAAGGCTATTGTTCCCATGTTACAAATTATCATACCTAAGTCTATGTATATATTATGTGCGAACTGTGTACCGATGTAAAATATAGCTCTTATTCTTTTGGCATTTAGTGACATGCATGTCGTAAAACATGATTTCATTGGCAGCTCCTTACTGTGTGTGCATTCATGTGCATGTGTGTGCTCGTGTGTAGGCCTATAAGTGAGAACGAGAGAGGGAGAGAATACAAATATCTTGAGTTTTTAGGAAATTGTCAGCGGTCGAACATCGTCAGAGCATAGTTGACATAATTCAAAGAAGGGGGATAAATTAGGTTTACATGACTCCTTGGATGGCCGTTTGCCGACATGCTTGCTTCCTCCCCTACCTTCTACAGTGTACTCATTATACGTACCGCCATTCATCTTTCCAAAGGATGTTATAAAATTTGAAATCGACGGTTGCCTTGTTATGTTGGTAAGTTTATATTTTCGTAAATTATGAAGGCTGCTCCAGTACCCTTCCTGAAGTTCAGTTGTTCCCCGTCATTTCTATTCGTGCTCCCAATCATGCACTATTGGTCATGAGGGCGAACCCTCTGGTTAAGGAAAGAACACACACACACACACACACACACACACACACACACACACACACACACACACACACATATATATATATATATATATATATATATATATATATATATATATATATATATACATATACACACACATATTATACTCACCCATTCCCTTTGTAGAGGATGACGCCAAAATGGTACATCCTTCCGGTTTCCTAACAGGCCTCCATGGGTGAGGTTGCTGACTCATACTCTTTTCTTAACGACTTTCTTTATTATGGACTTCGCTTGGACACAGAGGGACGTGTTGACAGAAGGCTTACTCAGATACGCGAATCTATGTTTTGTTTAAATTGTTTTCTCTCATGATTAAGAATTGGATATCGTAAGAAATGCACTTTTGTTTTGAGGGATTCTCCGAGAAAATGGTAAATATACCTTTTGATAAATTTATTATTTACTATGTTTTTTCGCAGTAAGCGGCATATGATTACCAGCGTCATTCTCCTGTTATGGTCTTATTACATTACGGCCTTATTACATTAATGACAGTTGATGGATTTTTTCATTATCATCATATTTGCCGTCGTCATGTATCTGCTTCTTCTCTGAAACATTCTTTGGGTTTATATATATGTTTTGATATGAGACAGATTAGTAACTTGATGAATGAGGGAGGAATAAGAAATGAGTTAGTAGACATCGTATGTGAGAGTGGGTAGGAAGTTAATGCGAAAACAGGATTTTACGAGATATTTGCCGTAGGGGTGTAGTGCCGTCAGTGTACCTCATGCGTTGCACTGTAGGCATTGCTCAAGGTTCTTTGCAGCGCCCCTTCGTCCCCTAGCTGCAACCCCTTTCATTCCTTTACTGTACCCCTCCTAACAATTGACTCAGTGCAACTTCGAGGATTTCCCCCTGTTACACCTTTCAAACCTTTTGCTGTCAATTTCCATATCAGCGCCAAATGACCTCATAGGTCCCTGCGCTTGGCCTTCGACCTAGGTTCTGTTATTCCATTTTATACGAGATATGACCATATGTGACATGATAGATAGACCGAGGAGTCAGACGCAGAAGTGATAAAAAGTGCCTAGAAATCCTTTCATTAAGATCTCTGATAAATAGTCGTTACTTAAGTTCATAAATCAGAGAGGCTTCGAAGCTGAAGTAGGTGAAAAGTGGCTGTTTAGGGAAACACTTTAATTCCACGAAGAGTCGCCTAATCTGGAACCATTCGTTCGGCGGAATGGGGTGAACAGTAGATAGGGGTTCATTAACAGACGCTGATGAAAAAAGTTTTGCGAATCTTGATAATGACTGTTTATTGCTGAAATTGGGAGAAACGGAAGAGCTTTTTCAGGGAGAGAAAAATGAAACGTGAAATACTTTGAAATGTACATAGGCCTAGCCTATACATATTCCCACGGGATAGTGAATTCGATATTAATTATATCTGTGGGTTGATATTTTAATATGTTTATATGTTATATATGTATGTATATACATTTATATACATACATACATATGTCATATATTTATCCACAAATATCATTTAACATCGAAATCACTGTTCCGTGGGAATAAGTTACACATTAGGGAATTATAGGCTATTCAACAAGAGCTTCTGCGCTGGCTGGGATTCAAACCATGATCTGTTTAGAAACAACGATAGACAGTGACTTTATCTGGCTTGATATTTGTGAATACAGAAATCACACATATAATGACATATGAATTATATATATACAATATATATAATATATATATATATATATATATATATATATATATATATATATATATATATATATATATATATATATATATATATATATGAATACATATATTTTTATAGCATGATACAGAGATATCATCCTCTGAAGTATTGCCCCTTTCACATAATGTTTGTTGTGGCTCTTAAATACTCGAATTTTCCTTTAATTCTCATTTTAGATGTTCTGGAAATCTTTCCATTTTCTATTATCACGCTCCTCTGCTCTCTTGTAAGTAGCCAAAGATTATGCTCCTTATAAATCGTTTTCTTTTTTCTTTTCACTCGTTCTCATCGGAAGCCAAGCTGCTCCAAAACATATTTCTCTCTTGTCTTTTGAACTTGCTAAACATTTTTGTTTTCTAATAATTTCTGCTCCTCAGGTGTATGAGGGTATTGACCTAGTAGAAGTAAAGCATATCATGCCTTTTAAGGATCATGTCTAAGGCCTGGATAGATTTAAGGTAAGAAGAATGATGCGCTCTTAAGTTCTTACATATGTTAACTGTGTGGTAGCTGGAGTTTTTCCTCAAAGAAGTATCTAGCGGAGAATTTACAGACAGGCGCTACAAAGGAAGAATTTTGTTCTGTTTTCGTTGACAAAACTTAAGGTTCTTTGCAGCGTCTCTTCGGTCCCTAGCTGCAACCCCTTTCATTCTTTTTACTGTACGTCCATTCATATTATCTTTCTACTTACTCTCAAATTTTTTTCCAGCGCTGAATGACCTCGTACGTTCCAGTGCTTGGCCTATGGCCTAATCTCTGTATATTCCATTTCATTCCACAACTTGACTGATTGATCGTTCCCTTGTCTTGTTATCTTTTTTTCTTTGTATACTTGGCACATATATACTGAAATATACTCCTATGTATTTCGTCATATATACTGAAATATACTCCTATGTATTTCGTTTAGGTCGGGGTGGAACGTATCCTCGCGTGCTTGTTTGTTTGTGTGTGTGTGTGTGTGTGTGTGTGTGTGTGTGCGTGCGTGCGTGCGAGTGTTTGTGTGTAGTATTTTTGTAACATCCGGAAAGCTGGAGTTTCCGTGTTCTTAAAATAATTTCGGAAAAAGCTTTGTGCCTCATCACAAACCCAGGTATTATTTTCAGCGCGGACTTGCTGGAATTCTATCATCAGATCTAATTTTTAGCTCTTTTCCTAAATAGCCTGTCAGGTGAACAAGCGAATAATTGAATAAGCGTGATACGTGTTCTCTTATATTTTGCAGATTTTAGACACTAGCGCAAACTCTCATGGCAACATCATTCCACTACCCTCTGAAACAGGGAGCTCTCGACCAATTTTCAGGTTTGTAGATTTCCAAAACTTGAGTGTTTACGAAGCAAACGGTAAAATTGAGACAACAAATAATGAAATAAATTATAAATTATACCTGATAGCAGGAGAACTATAGGTCTCATAGGTAATTTTTCTGACGTCTTTCCCCGTAGGCGGTTGGTGCCGTCAGTGCACCTCGTGCGGTGCACTGTAGGCATTACTTAAGGTTCCTTGCAGCGACCCTTCGCCCCCTAGCTGCAACTCCTTTCATTCCCTTTACTGTACCTCCGTTCATATTCTGTTTCTTCCATCTTCCAGTCCACCTTCTCCTAACAACTGATTCATAGTGCAACTGCGAGGTTTTCTTCCTGTTACACCTTTCAAATCTTTTTACTGTCAATTTCTGTTTCATCGCTGAATGGCCTCATAGATCCCAGCGCTTGGCTTTTGTCCTACATCCTGTATTCTGTTCTTTATGACGTCTTGTACGGCACACGTATTGCCAAGAATAATTTTGAGGAAAAAAAAAGAAGTATACCTGTTGTGTTACAAATTAGGTTGTAGGAAAACAGCTTAAACTCATTCTTCAGAAGCTTGCATAAAGCCGTATTATCTTTACGTGAGCGGAACGCAATCCTCGTCACTAAATTGGATAAAAATTGCAAAATCATCGCCATTCACGGCAAGATACATTTATCGGCAACGTCGAGGAACTTTTAAAAGACGAAGAAACTGAGAATTTTAAACAAAAGATGTTATAAATAAAATCGTTGACGTCTTTTATAAATCGATGTGAAGAATAGGAGTCCCCTTATAACCATAATCTCAAAACAACTGATGACAGTTATTCCATATGACTCATAATGATGTACTTGATGATAGACTTGCTGAATTCAAGCTTTTGAATTCCAACATCAACAAATTTTCATGTTGAAAATATCATCAAGTAGCTTGCAGATCTGCTATCCCCGTTGACTTATTGTTTTCCTTTCTAAGTGAGAAGATAGAGGCTCCTGGTGTTGAAAAGCACCGTGAAATTAATTAGCTTCTGCATAACCAGTAACATGACATATAATCGGCAACACACCGATCTGGCGAGGAGAGAGTTCGTATTAACTGCATGCGAGAGGTATCGGTGCTACTTTGGCTTGTTATCTACGCGTCACCCACTACGAGGCGCTAGTACTAAACATATTGGAAGCTCCTCGGGAAGCCTTGTTTAGTACTAGCCCCTCGTGGATCAAAGTATTATATACTGTACACCCATTTCTATATTGTGTGGTGGACAAATTATATTAATAAACAATATCTTCGTGCGGCCGTCTACTTTACATTTACCATACGGTAAATTTATTGTAACTGGGCTCGTAGGTTTTCTCTCGGTATGAGTCGTATTTTTTTTTTCCCAGAACATCAGGCCCTCAGAAGTTGACATTTTATACTATTTTTTTTTTACTACAAACATACAAACCAGTTGAGGGTTCTCGGAGCATTTTCATTTAATCTCGTTTTCCTGTCGCGGCAAAGAAGCTTAGAAACTACAGTGTCTGTTCTCTAGCTGTTAATTACATTCGTCGGAAACATACTTCCATAGCTATGTTGCTTTTGTATGATGTCGACGTCACCATATCTCACAATACTTAAGCCGCGTTGCCTTGCCCTTCCCCCCCAAAAAAAAATATTGCCGATATTTTTATAAGACTTACTTTGTTTCTCATATCTGTGCAGTTTAGCTGGTATTTAGCTGCTTGAGTAAGGAGAAACTCTCATAGATATATGTATGTTATAGTCACTATCTAGATTATCGTGGGGAATTTTGTAAGACTGCAGAGTTATATTACTGAAGCAAATTAAATGTCTAAAGTTGCCCTTTCTTAACTTTCTTAAATGACGAATGTAGCAATTGATGCAGATTTTATCTTCAAGTGACAGTGGAACGGTATAGAAATGGCATTCGTATTGTGACCATAGGTTGAAGTACACGAAGAATAATAGACACAATTGCAAAGTGGTATACATTTTATTATGCTTTCCCATAGATTTGATTTCATGAAGAGCCAATCCGCTGTCCAGTCAGATGACGAACGATGACGCAGAATGTTTTTGTAAAAGAGAAGTTTTCAAAGAAAAATGTCACTGTAGGAGGGATTTAAAAATTACAAGATTTATGCACCGGTTCCAATATCATTGTCTTTGGCATTAGACGTCCTAGCTTAACTTTAATTTCATTGTTTTTAATTTATTTTTTTTAGGTCCCAACTAGGATTCTTGGGGGGTGTTGCTTATGAATAGCTTTTAAGTTTTTATAAGTTTTCATAGACAGTTTATTGTTAAATTTCGAGAAAAGAGTTTAGAGGACCACAATATTGTCACCGTCAATCTTCTTCATACTCTCTCTCTCTCTCTCTCTCTCTCTCTCTCTCTCTCTCTCTCTCTCTCTCTCTCTCTCTCTCTCTCTGTATATATATATATATATATATATATATATATATCATATAATAAAAGTAGTTTCCCTTTCTGCGTACGCGAACGACTTCCCATCCTCACATGCGCAGTAGCTGATGGCTAAACCCAACGACAACATATATGGTGTTTAAATTTTTTTTTTTTCACTCATTCATATGCGAATTTCCTCATTAATTCGTTCGTTTCTTCTTCGTTTTACCTTCGGAATTCGCTACAGCGACTGCTTCGTGACGATATGGTGACGTATTTCGTTGTAAAGTTGGTTTAAATGAGGTCTGAAATTAATTATGGGGTAGTTTGGCAACACCACCACCACGAACATCAACTTCACCATAGAGCAGCCACCTCGACCCATTCTCTCTCTCTCTCTCTCTCTCTCTCTCTCTCTCTCTCTCTCTCCCCTTAAGGCATCACTCAAATAATCTGGAATGGAATATATCTATGAGGTTTTTAACTGTTGCATGTAAATTAATGCTTGCAATCTCTTTTCCTCTCTTTCTTTCTCATTTATAAATTCCCTTTATGAATAGGTTTAAACATCTCTCTCTGTTTCACCATTTTAATCATATAAGTGCCAGGATATATGTATGATATTTTTTATCACGTTTATTTAAAGTAGTGAATTCAAGACAGAATTATTAATCACAGGAAAGAAAAGTATTTTCAATGACAGTACACATACTTTACACAACAAAACAATTCAAAGGGAATGTAGGAACATTTTCCTGAGTTCTTCAAAGTTCTTCTGGGCAGCCCCAGGCTGTTCAGCTAGTATATATATATATATATATATATATATATATATATATATATATATATATATATATATATATATATATATATATATATATATATATATATATATACATATACATATCTCACACACAACACTTACAATCAAAGTGTCAGTTATGTAACTAAGACTTGTTTCTTACCTAAATGGGACACGAAACGCTTTTCAAACTCAATTAACTTTCATCGAGGACTATAATGTAATTACTGGAAGGTAATTTCCTCCTCTCCATATTTCTTTGCTAGAAAAAGACACTCCGGGCTTCAAAGGAAGAAATAGAAAAGAGCAAAATAAAATTGTGTGAGGTCAAAAGGTAGAGAAAACATGAACTTGTCTAGGTCATCAACTTTTTTCTCTCGATAATTACAGCTGAAAGTTTTCGCTCAAAATATTGCCTGATACAGTTTTATATCTCTGGTTCATTGTGAGTTGGTGAGGTGGGCGGGGGGTATGAGGTTAAGGGGTAGTAGGCTTATAAGACACTCACAAATATTCGATCGTAAAACTGATTAATTGGAGGAAATGAGGCAAAGTTTTGAACCGGACCATCATCGGGGATTGTTTGTCATTAAAAAGTCGTAGGGACGATTGCAGCTTTTGACATTTAAGCCTCCAGTCTCGGTTGTATCTTTTCTGCAATTGTTTATTCCGGAATTTGAAGTAAAAGCATAGACCTAGTAAGAGTATTCCTTGAACTGCGAGATTTGTCAAAAACTAGAGTGTCACTTCTTAACATAACGCATAAAAAGTCCCTTCTTAACATGGCGCATAAAAATCTACAAGGGAAATTTGATTAAGAAGTGGGAGGGGGGTTCTCTTGAATTCAAGTTGGATATATCAAGACTACTGTATATTAATTATTCAAATACGAAGTGATCAAACACAGTCGAAGTGTTTAGATTCTAAAGTATAATCGTCTTCTCCACCTAGAAATACATTCAGTCTTGTAAATTATTGGATTTTGTAGTATTAGGATTAATCGAGGATTAATAAGGTGTGTGATGTGGCACACTCATGCTACGTGTTTTGTAACTCAAGTTAATGTATATAAAGGCCGTAGGGACGGACATTCCACATTCAGTAATCTAGCATAGACTTGATGAAAACAAGGAAAATCATTGATTCTAACGTAGGGAATCAAGGAAAATGCAAGCAAAGAAAGAACTCCAAAGCTTGGTAGTGTGAAGTCACACATCTGAGAAATCCAAGGATTGATTGCCACTTTCTGCAGAGCTTATGTAAGAGGTGGGGATCTGGAGAATGTTATAATACTGTGTAAGGGGTTCATCTTCTTTCATCCTTTTAAGCTTAAGGGAACAGTTGCTGAAGTAATAGCTGAAGAAGAGAGTTGGCAAGCAATCTTTTGATGGATGGACAGAAGATGTGGAGGAGGGGTATTGGTGGCATTATTTATGAGATGATTACCTTTAATTATACCCTGATGACGAGGGTTACAAAGGAAGGTGCACCCTAAATTTGAGACTAGTATTCCAAGAAAGGCAAATGAGACCAGTGTTTAGTTTAGTTAACTGGAATGAAGAAAAAACTTGAAGCTTAAAACATTAAAATCACACTCCTAATTTTCAAAGGTACTTTTACAGATTTAGGATTAGAATCTCATGAAAAGAAGCTGAAAGTAACCTGTACAGTCGAAGCGTTGATAGGATAGGGGCGTAGACACAGACATTAAACGTGGCTAAGTTACAGCGTTCTCATTCAAACATACTCCCAAGATTATATCTGATTGTCAGTGAAAGATCAATTAGAATTCTGGAGAGTTGCATCATCAGGAAAGCAAGATCAAGAGAATAGGGCAACTTAACAAGAGGAAAAGAAGTGGTGTGATAATTGAACACGTTGGAATGCGCTGGACTTGGGAAAGGGCATAGACGCTGAACTACCAACAGAAATGGATACAAAGCAAGTAAAGAAAAAGGTTAGAGTGATTTTACAAATCTTCTGCTTACGGAAAGAGTGGCTGTCGGAATCGTATTTCAGATTCTCTTGAATGCTAGAGGTATCAGTGAAAACATCAAATCCCCTGTGATCCGCGATAAAGTTGGCCAGAGAGCATTAGTAATAAATACGATCACTTGTAGATCTAGCCTTGTAGAAGCCGTAGTAGGTGACCCAGAATAGATTTGGATTCGAGGTGCTAGGGAAAAGCTGGATAAGATTCTGAATCCTTCAGAGTTATTGCAAGTTAAAGTAGCAATGAGACGTGGTAGAATTCCACGTAATGAAAACTTATCTGGTGTTGTACAGTACTCCCAAGTCATGATTCACTGGTTTGGGTAACAGTACACTCAGTTATTCTGAACAATAGATGATGATGCTACCTTCGGCTCCAAGCTTTGTTTTCCACAGAATTTGAAGGACATATCCTCTATTGATGCTAGAAAGCTATTTATTTTTCGTATTTTTACAGAGATGACAGGATTAAAACCACATGTCGTAGATATTTTGTGGGGCTACTTTGTGAATACTATTCTCACTGGGAGGTGGCAGTAACTTGGACCTTTCCTAGCTCTGGGCTGGTTAAGCTATTAAATTTATATATTATGAATATATCGTTAATGTTCATTTCCCATTTCTGAGTTATTGCCAGCATGGATATCATTATCAGAATCAAGTACTTCACCTTCATGTAGAATATTTATCAAGTTATAAAAACACATTCCTCATGTTTGTCTTGATTTAAGAAAAAAGCCCCTATATGAAAACAAGTTTTAAGTGAATGAATATAAAGCAGTAGCTTTCGATTGTCACTGAAGAGGACCTTAATGAAGGTCGAAAGCTCCTGTTTTAAATTTAACCACTTAAACTTGGTTTTATACAGTGGCGTTTTCTTGACCGTAGACTATTTATGTAATGTTAACATCTAATATTGGTTGAGTAATGCGTAGTTAATGTTAAAACTTGCCGATAGGATGGTAGATTTTTATTGCTCATTATTGCAGTGAGCCCGTAGGGGGGTAGTGCCTCAGTGCACCTCACGGGATGCACTGTAGGTATTACTAAAGGTTCTTTGCAGCGTCCCTTCGGCCGCTAGCTGCAACTCCTTTCATCCCTTTTACTGTATCGCCAATCATATCTTTCTTCCATCTTGCTACCTACCCTCTCCTAACAATTATTTTAAAGTGCAACTGCGAGGTTTTCCTCCTGTTACACCTTTCAAACCTCTCAATTCCTTTCTAGCGCTGAATAACCTCACAGGTCCCAGTGCTTGGCCTCTGACCAAAACTCTATATTCCATTCCATTATTGCAATGCAGTAAATGCCAACCAGTCTAAGACTATCACTTGTAACAGTTTGTGTGCTATTGCAGGTTTTACTATTCTTGTCCTTATCCACCACAATGCTGTAATTACAAGTGTGTGTGCGTGTGTATGTGAGATTTAATTAGTTGTGTGGTAGTCTCGCCCAAGTGGTAGATAATTGGGATCCCATCAAGAAAAGTTTGGGAACTGGTAGTAGACCATCGTTGGAAGACCTGCTACTTTGCTATCTTCTAAAAGATTTATTCAGTAGGAGAGCCGGTTCCGCTGCAGATAGCCTGTTCTGTTCGTTTTGCAGAACGTCAGCATCCATATTCTGTGTAGGTGCCATAAAGGCCTGCTGCCTAGTACTAGAGGTCTGTCATTTCCTTCTCTCTGAATGTAATTGTAGCATGATGAACACCTTTCCTCATCTTCTCAAGGACCTCATGCCTCTGAGCGATGGGAAGGTACATCAGTTTTTTTCTCCCTTGTCGAGAAATATTTAGCCACGTTAACAAAGCTCTGGAGCAGATAGTGAGCGGCATTGTCAGTTGGGATATGAGGTTGGATGCAATCAACGCTGAGGGCCTATTAATATGCCAATCGAGCACTTTTCTGTTTCTCAAGCCATTGTTCACTACTGACAGTGTACTGGATGGTTCTGAGAATTTAACAATACTTTGTGTTACTTCGAGCTCAAGCCTTCGTTTTGTAATGATTTGCATTGCTCAGTCTCTGATGCTTTCTAGGGTTGAGTGTTATTTGTAGAGCTTCCTGTGGCTACCAAGGTGATTTTATTGGTTTATGCGTTAGACGTATTGTTTTCCAACTGTATAGATATATATACGTGTCCATGTATAACTGAGTCACGAAGATAAGGAACGTGATGAATACATAAATAAAGGCAATAGCCACGAAGGGAAAAGTGAAACACGGAGTGGTTGTTAGGCCTTTCGACTTACTGACATTTACTTAGCAGACTGACAAGAAAATACAAAATAAGTTGACAAGAAAGCTCGCATAATTGACAGATGGTGATTATAAAAGAACAGATGTACCTGGAATCCCATTACCAGCAGGATCACGAAACCTTCATCTTCTATCAAAAATTGTTCAAAGTGGTGGTTTACTTTTCCCTTTTCTGGTGGTATTGTTTAGACCATCCTCTAAACATTTCATGTCTGGTCACCTTCTGTGATCTTTATTCTAAAATGGTTAATTGAACAGTTGTTTCCAGTGCCATTGTGATATAAATTAGTGGTGGATACTCCTTTTGCAAATACTGATCAATCTCTTCCCTATTGAGTTGTCACGATTTCACAACCCGGTTATAACGAAGTCTTTGATCCCTTTCTCACAAATACGAGGAAGTATTCGTGGGTGCGCTACGTAATACTGACTTTAGAAAGAGCTGTAATTATACTTGAAAGCGTCTTGCTTACAAGCCTTAATTCACTTACTTGTTTGTTCGTTTCCCGCTGTTGTTCTCTGTATCATACGTGGACATTTTGCTTGGAAAGCAGATGGCCTTTTGTCAGTGTTCCTAATGAGTGTGCGTGGATCATAAAAAAACTACTTTTTAATGCAATGAAATAAAGCATTTTTTTTTTTCACGCCAAGTCATTGAAGTACGGTCGCGTCACATTTCCAGGTGAGTTGAGGGTTTTAACAAGACTGGAACGATGCTTAGTTTAAGATACTTACAGAAAATTTAGTAAGGAACTTTAGGAAAGTATTATGAAGACACGGAAACTCAAAATGATGTAAGAAACCCCACTATTCATCCGTGGTGTTAATGTATGTATGTGTATGTGTGTATATGTGTATTTATTTATATCTATATCACTTTTGTACGTGATTCATTTATCACACATTACCACAGGTGAAAAATAAGAGACCGGTTTCGACTTTATTTCTACGCCTTCCGTCAATGACTTGGAAATAAAGTCGAAACCGGTCAGGACCTACACCCCGTCTCTTATTTTTCACCTGTGGTAATATATATATATATATATATATATATATATATATATATATATATATATATATATATATATATATATATATATATATATCAGTCAGTAGGTTAAGGGTGGGCACGTGACTTTTAAGCTTGAACAACAGCAGTTGATTAAATTCTAGGTTCTTTCGATGAGAATTTGTTTTGACAACTAGAATTCCAAAGCAGCTGATATTTCGACTCAGACCACGACTTCTGCCATCATCATCATCATCATCATCATTATTATTATTATTATTATTATTATTATTATTATTATTATTATTACAGTATTACTACAATTCCCTTTCCCCGTTGTAGACTAATTACTCTCGGTATTTTTATTATTATTATTCAGTAGATGAAACCTATTCTTGTGGAACAAGCCCACCATAGGGACCACTGGCTTGAAATTCAAGCTTCCAAAGAATATTAAGGTGCTCACTAGGGAGAAGTAAGAGGAAGTAAAGGGAAATACAGAAAGAAGAGATACCACTTATTAAAAAAATACATTAACAAACAGATGAAAATGTATCAAAATGCAAGAAGAATAGTATTAGGGTAGAAATGCAATGCATTTTCGCTTGAACTTCTGAACTTCGGAACGCTGGTTTTCCCGCTCTGAGATGGAGTCTCGTAAAGGCTAGATGAATAATTCGCAAAGTTGGAATGATTTCAGGTGTAAGGTTATTAACGCTTAACACGAACACAGAAAGCCCTTAAGTAAAGGCAGTTAACTCTGAATCGATACCATCCGTCACGATAACAGACGCGAATGCAAGTAGGTATTAAGATATTTTAAGGAAATTTCTTCTGCTGTACCTCCGTTCATATTATCTTCCTTCCATCGTACTTTCCACCCTCTCATAACAATTGTCTCATAGTGCAACTGCGAGGTTTACATCCTGTTGCACCTTTAGGACCCTCTTACTGTCAATTTCCCTTCCAGCTCTGAATGACCTCATAGGTCCCAGTGCTTGGCCTTTTGGCCCCAAATTCTATATTCTCTCTCTCTCTCTCTCTCTCTCTTTAAAGGAAATTCGGAAGAAAATCAACAAGAAGTTAAATATGGGTCGAAGTTTCTTCTGCGTAATCGAGTTTTCTGTACAGCCGGTACAGCGTAGAATCAACGCCACCTAAAATACATCTATTTTTCAGGGGTCTCGGTATAATGCCGTGTGAGCCGCGACCCGTGAAACTAACCACGGCCCAGGTGGTGGCCTGTCCTATATCGTTGCCAGAAGCACGATTATGGCTAAATTTAACCTTAAATAAAATAAAAACTACTGGGGCTAGAGAGCTGCAATTTGGTATGTTTGATGACTGGAGGGTGGATGATCAGCATACCAGTTTGCAGCCTTCTAGCCCCAGTAGTTTTAAGATCTCAGAAAAAAGTGCGGATGGACAGACAAAGCCGGCACAATAGTTTTATTTTACAGAAAACTAAAAATGGAAATATCGGTAAAATAAGTTAGTTTGCTTCTTTATACTTTGAGGAAATCAATGGATTTTACCAGAAGAGACTCATTCCGGAGAGTAAAAGTGAGAACAGAAAGCGGCCGATAGGCGACATAATCGTTTAGTGATGCAAGCAAGGAAGTTGCCATGGTTACCCACATGGGTCCTTTTGATACGAAATTTCCTAGCCGCTTAAAAATTTTCGACTAGGAGGGCTTATTCTAAGATGGCTCACCTCTATGTCGTTAAGTTTCGTTTTTAATTGTTGATTAAATTATCCAATTACAGAGGCTTTGTTGTCTTTTAAAATGATTTAGTTCATGCTGGCATTCAGTTGCCGTGAGTATAAAACACAGTGCTTCATTGAGTCTTCAGCAACACTGAAATCAGTCATCATGTAGCATAGCCGAAATCTGTTCTTTATAACCGAACTTATATCACCATTTCATCTGTTAATGACAGCCATATACGACACTAAGTGATGTAGATTTTCCATAGTGCATGTATTCTTGGCAAGGGTAACGTTAAAGACCAGTGCAGTTGAATTTGTAGTTAAAGCACTTGAACTTTCTTGTACTTTCGTATACTGTACATTCCATGTTGTTGTCACAGCTGGTCAACTTATGGATTTTCCGTCTTGCCATGTCTGGTCAAGTCGCAGTTAATTTGGTTCAGGGTTTTTGGTTGTTTTGGAACAATGCCTGTCCCTGCGTTGTGCCTTTCAGGCATTGGATTCAATCTAATTTGTCTCATCATTGCACTGATAAGTTATCCAAATACCAACATGTCTAAGTTGCATCAAAGCTGGCATGACAAATGTAACTTTGACGTCAATGTTCTGTCAACTGTCACCGGCATTAACTAAAAGAAACTCACTGATTGTTGGGCACGTATGACATTTTTGTGTACCTCGCGATGGATCAATGAGGCCGCTACATTAAGTAGCTGTGTGGCTGGTGGCATTTGGCCTGTTGTCAGACGACTGTATTTTCTCCCTTCATTTCTGTAACTTTATCGGATTTATATTGTTTTCATCTCAAAGAAACAAGCAGAATGTTATTGAAAGTCTGTGAACTTGAATAATTATTCATTGTTTTTATCTCAAGAGAAGCAGGCAGAATTGCATTCAAATTCTAGTACAATACCATCTGAACTAATCACTGCTAAATTTTCATAAATGAAGCTCCAGATACATTAATGAGGTCGTTCTTTCAACTGTATTATCATTGCTGACAGTTTTTTAATACTTCTTTAAGTTTATAAGACTTTAACAAAAAGGGTATGTTGTTGGCCTAGTCATGAGACTTCAGAAGGCATTGAAGCAGTTCCTTGGACAGCAGTAGGAAGGACCCTGTAAGGGGTAGCGTTGTTAGTTTGCCTTACTGTTGCACTGTAGGTATTACTAAAGGGTGTTTGTAGCATCCCTTCGGCCCCTAGCTGCACAAACCTTTTAATCCTTTTACCTTCATTACTGCTTCATCTGTTAGGCTTCCTGTCCAACCTCTCTACCCATTACTTCTTAGTGCAACAGTAGGGATTTCGTCCAGTTCCACCTTAGGTCCTCGTACTTCATCTTCTTTATTCTGGATTCCTTTATCTTTGCTACCCGCTGTCCAATCACCCCAACTCCCTCTTTTCTCTGTCATGGGTGGTGAATCACCGAAAGCGCCCTAATGCTTGGCGTGACAACCTAAATTTCATAAAATCAAATCAAATGTAGAAGGAAGGAGGAAGTGGGTTTGCTGGACAAGTTGTTTCGAATATCCACATTTACTTCCGTAGTCCCTTCATACTTTGGTTTCATAGAAATTCCAGCTCTTCAGGATCTTATGACCATACCCTGGTGCCTTCCTTTCTTCACCCCTGCTTTCATCCTACCTCTTCTTCCTCTTTTAACGTGCTTTTTTTCCCATTTTTGTATGGTCATATTATTTACCCCTAAATATGTGTACAAATTAACTGCTTCCATTCTTCCAACATCCGATGCTATGTTATTCAACCATGGTGCCCTCTTGACTATATATATTATATTATATATTATATATGTACACACACATATATGTATATATGTATAATATATAGTATATATATATATAATATATTATATAATATATAATGTAGATTATATATTATATGTTATATAATATATGATATATATTATATATTATATAATATATATTTTAAAATATATAATACATATATTATACCTATATATATATATACATATAATCTGCATTATAAATGACTAATACATTTTGGTGAAATTCAAGACAAATGTTGAACATTATCGAATTGGTCAGGCCGAATAAAAATCGATTAGTGAATAAATTTATATTATGAATATTCTACAGGTTGCCTATGTTTTATACGCATTACTCTTTTCATATGATTCATAATAAATCAGACCGTTCATTTCTTGGAAGAAGCGTACGTACCGAGTGTATTGATTATTCCACATCAGATTTCCTGATGGGGGACGTCGTAGAATTCAGATGGACATTATTAGTTCAGAGTGCCATTGCCAATGAGATGGGGCTAGCTGCTCCCTTACATATTTTATGCAGTGAATTATTCAACCGGACGGGCCGCTGATCTCTTTGGAATTCCACGACGTCTTTTCGTTTTGTGTTCGTGTTGTCAGTCGTCGTTCCATAAGGCGAGGCAACTGGTGGCCGTATCTTGTCCACTCGAAAGCCATCCTCTCCCAGCAATTGATTCGTAGTGCAACTACGAGGCTTTCCTTCTGTTACACCTGTCAGACCCCTTTGCTCTCAGTTTTCTCTTTCAGCGCTGAATGGCCTCTTAGGTCCCAGCGCTTGGCCTTCTGGCATAAATTCTATATTCTATTCTCTCCATTGTGCAACTACGAGGTTTTCCTCCCGTTACACCTGTCAGGCCCCCTTTGCTCTCAGTTTCCTCTTTCAGCGCTGAATGGCCTCATAGGTCAGAGCGCTTGGCCTTCGGTCCTAATTTTATATTCCAGTTTATTCCACTCGAAAACAGGAGGGAGGAATGGAAAGCAGGGGTCGCAATCCCTCGGGAAACGATAGAGCTGTGTTTCAGTAAAGGGAAACTGTTAAGAGTATGGGAAAATGGGACGGAAGAGAGAATTCTCATTTAGTTTTCTTCGGTGAATATTCGTAGGACATCGGACAAAATTCATTGAGGGTTCAGACATCATTTCTTAATAAAAAATTGATAATATAGGGTTTGCGCAGCGCTTGATAACGGCTCTGAAGATCATCCAGGTCAGGCGTCCTCACATACATGAACACAAGAATGTCAATTTGCATGAAAAGAAAAGTATAGCTTTGTTTTCTCTTCATTACGTCGTGTAAAGCGCCAAGTACTGAGAAAAACTCATCAGCTTGTTTACTAGCGTTGTCATATATACATATGATAAATTTTATTAGGAAAGTGATTCAGTACAAGTTGCGATAAGTTTGCTGTTACTTGTTCTTCTCTTGGCATTATTGTGAAACGTATGATGTTTAAAGGTCCGCAGGAAGAGCTTAGTTAGATTATATATACATACATATATATATATATATATATATATATATATATATATATATATATATATATATATATATATATATATATATATGTGTGTGTGTGTGTGTGTGTGTGTGTGTGTGTGTGTGTGTGTAGAATCTACTGGTCACTTTTTACCAGATACATATGTAATTGTAATAGCCACAAAGCCCTCTTAGCTTCTCGAATTCTTCGTGCTTTTTTGGCTACGCTTGTCACTACGACCCTCAAGATCCAAGAGCAAGAAATAGAAGTGGTTGAGATGTCCGGTAGCGGGAAACGAACCCCGTCACCATAATCACAAGGAGGTCACGTTGCCGACCTGACCACCAGAGGGATAAAAGTTTATTGCCTCTCCTACATACATATACCTGTCGGTTTTCAGATATATTTATTAGAGCTGGAATAGACCCATCCACACTTCTGTTCCTTGCTCTTGGATCTTAAGGCTTCGTAGTGACAAGCGTATCCAAAACAGCACGAAGAATTCGAGAAGTTAAGAGGGCATTGTGGCTATTACAATTATATATATATATATATATATATATATATATATATATATATATATATATATATATAAATATATATATATATATATATATATATATATACATATACATGTATATATATACATGTATATATATACATGTATATATGTATATATATATATATATATATATATATATATATATATATATATATATGTGTGTGTGTGTGTGTGTGTGTGTGTGTGTGTGTGTGTGCGTGTAAAAGTATTCAAGCATTCTCCGCTGAAATCCAGTATATAATCTTAATATCCAGCGTCATTTTAATGTCAAAGTTATTAAACATGCATATTATTTTGTGAATCTGAGGCGAAGAAACCGAAACTGCTCCGGGTGTTGATTTACAATTTTCATCATTGCAGTTACATGTTAGAGTACGAAGAGATTGCTATTGTTCAAGTGGCAATTAAACTGCGGCAAAACACAACGAGGAGGATGTGACGCAAGCCGTCTACATCCTGGTGCTGGAAAATCCTGGATTTTATTCCGTCAGTGAAGGAAATGCAGTAAGCCGATGAATGCGGAGGGAAGTTGTAGTATCTTGTTATATTGGATTTTGCAGTTGTTGCAAGGACAGAGAGAAGAGAGATGTGATATGTCATTGGGCAAAATGTTATGACGCGATAGGTGCCGCATTACTCTGTGTGCCAAAAAGCAACTTGCACTAAATGATCGTTCACCCAAGCGACTAAAAACACATTTTAACTTCAGAGGCGTTTCATCGTAGTGCCTTTCCACTGAGCGTGCACGATTTGTTGCTAGATTATTGGAGTCCATAATGTAATTGCGTATTTGAAGTAATTTTCTTTTATTCGGATTTCTTGATAACGATTAGTAAGTAAAATAATTTTCATGAATATATCCATTCGTTTATTAGATTAAACATCGCTTCTTGCCTGTCCATCCATTTATTACATTTTAATCGGCAGGATCTCTCTGATTACATGTTCTACAAACGGTTTCAGAGAAGGGTAAAAGAAGGAGTCTATTGGACCTTGATCACTTGTGAAGCTCTCCTCAGACTTATCCTTAGCATTCTGGAAGTTAGGAAGCGAATGTTGACCTCCCTCTGCTCATGCCTGGGTGTGGCACTAAAATTTTGGTATTTTGGTTTCATTCGAGTATTTTTATTTTTTTTATCCCAAAGTTACACCTACATCTTTACTTTCTCTGAATTTTTATATCCGCTTTAAACGTAGAAACTAGGCATGAAGAGGTAACGCACCCTTTCTTCAGTACTACTTCTACACCAAACTAGTCACTCTCGGTCTTGATAGTCTGTTGCACTTTGGAGTCTTCATAGAATATTTAATTTTATTCAGATTATGATCAGTCCTTTGCAGTTGTGCCTCTGTCAGTTCTATCATAAGGTCTCGGTCTATATATGCCTCATACAGAATTTTCCCAATAATCTCAGACTTCTCATACAACAGCATCATAAACCCTACAGCCTCCTCCTTTATCCAGTCAGTACTGCGCCTACCTTGGCAATCCTACTGTCATCTTCATGACTTTCTCAATATGAATTCTATCACATCTTTATTGATATAATAACTCCAGTTATGCAAAACCATCCTCAAATCCCAGAGCACATGGAATTTTAAATGAACTGAATGTAATCGAAAAGTAGTATCTTGCCTTTTAAATAACCCCCAATTCCACCTTAGCGATCACTGTCAATTTCTGAACACCGTAAAGGGGCAAATGTGAAATCAGGGAATGTGTCTTTCTTTCCAGCACATGCTTTGGCCAGGAAGCTGCTGTGCCTGAACATACCAATACCTCCAAATCTGATAACACAGGATTTGGAGCTGTTTGCTCAGATACTGAGTGCATTGGCAGTAAGCATTCTTGTCATCAGTTTTTGCTACAGAAGTATACGAAATATTAGTCGTGTTAAAAGATGTAACTCACAACTGGTGAAATTTAATTTTAGTGATTCCCCGAGCATACTGCAGTTTAAAACTTAGCGCATAATTGTCTTATAAATTTTATAATGAGTATTTACTGAGAGTTGCTGTTGTATAGATGTTGATTTTAACTGGGTACCAGTCCACACAGGCGTGGGAAGCAAGAAAAAGGCCAGTGGCTTAGAATATAGTATCAAATACCATAAAAAGACTAATTTTGTTGTCTAGCAATATCTTCCAAACCATCAGGATAGAGGTAGAAGGGCTTAGAACATCTCAGCAGAGTGATTGTTAGTAGCCAGAAACTGTTGGAAATTACTTGTTCTCCTATAGGTGTCCAGTAATATGCCAAATAGATGAGAAAATACCTTTACTGTCTGAAGATGAGCCGCGGACATGTGACCTATTGATTTTCGATGGCTGAGAAGCCATGCCATTTTGTGATGACTGGTTGGTTGCCTCCCTTGTCAGTGATATATGTGATGGTTGAGTGTCCAAGCCTTGGGGACTTGGATTGCCTTGATGAGGATGGTAATTACCTTGTTTGGTAAGTTTTCAGAGAGGGTGTTTGTAAAGATCAGTTGAGTTTTTATTTGTGCAGAGGAAACGGGATTTCTTAGGAATGTGTAATTTTGTACATTTTTATCGATTTTCAGTATTTAGTATGTTATGGATGTAAGTTGTTCGAGTAAGTGTAAAGCATGTATGGGTTAAGTGAAGTGTCATGACAACATTTTGTGGAGGTTTATTCCTTTTAAGCCTAAATTATGTAGTTACTTGGCGAGAGTATCCGGTCATATTTATCAGTCATATGTTTCATCACAAGAAAAGTAACCTAATTTAAAAGCAGGCGTAGTTCTACACTGAAATATAATTCTTTTATAATGCTGTATTTTGTGGTGGCGCTGATACTTCAAATTATCTAGGAAAAACTAGTTTATGCTCGTTCCTTCTCAGGTGCAAGGGGAGAAAGCCCAACAACTAATAATAGTAGTCACAAAACCCATTATTGCTAGCTCCTATGTTTCTGAAGTTCATTGATTTTAGGTGAAATGCCCCTTAGGGGGCTAGCGCCGTCAGTGCACCTCACGCGGTGTACTGTAGGCATTACTAAAGGTTCTTTGCAGCGTCCCTTCGGCCCCTAGCTGCAACCTCATTCATTCCTTTTACTGTACCTCCATTCATATTATCTTTATTCTATCTCGCTGTCCACCCTCTCTTACCAAATATATTATAGTGCAACTGCGAGGTTTTCTTCCTGTTACACCTTTCAGAACTACCTACTCGCAATTTCCTTTCGAGCGCTGACTTCATAGGTCCCAGTGATTGTCCTTTGGCCTAAACTCTGTATTCAATTTAAGAGGAATGGTATTGTTACCGTGAATACACAATTGTTGTTCTGGGTTTTGATAACTCACTCTGCACCTACAGGTAAATTTAAAGGTGTTGTATTGACGTATATTCTTACATTCCATGACTCATATTCTTATCCGGCAGATTTGCACCTGCATCTTCTATTTCTTCACTTTACATAAACAAATGAATTAAGCAATAGACACCATAATTTTTATAGTTAACTCTGTCACTTTGATCGTATGTAGAGGAACAGTTATTTAATTTTGTGTCACCCTTTATGTTGGAACATTTTTCTAATTTTTTCCTTTGAGGTTGTGTTTTGTATTTTTAACTTCGGTATTAAGAATTTTCTTAAGATGAATTCCTGTGCATCTGCTTATTTGCATACACGCATGTATTGCTCGAGGGTCTTCAGCATTTAAAGAAAGAAAAATGGAGAACTGGAGAGAGAGAGAGAGAGAGAGAGAGAGAGAGAAACTTCATTCTTCGTTTTCTTAAAGAGAGCAGTTTAAAAGCGCGAGGAAACATTCAGCGTCGAAAATACCGGACCTCTTTGAGCCTCGAACTGTTTTCCAGCCATTTAGCAGAAGATTGTAGTTATTCCAAACTCTAGACCCTGAAATAGAACCGAGCGTCCTTGGGGTCCTTTGGCCAGGCTTAATTTTGTCTCCCGGCTTGTTTTCGTCATATTGCAGGCGTTTGCATCTTTGTTCTTTAATCCAAAATAAATTCTTAGCGTATCGGAAATAATGAAAAAAGGATGATTATTGTTAGATAGAATAAATCATGAATTAAAAAGTGAGTAGATAATTCAGATTAAAAGAGGCGATGTCGGGTGAGTTGTGGATTTTGAATCTTTGTTAAGAAAAAATGGTCGAATATGTTGAGATGAACTGTTTGCTTAGTGTATGTAGTGGAAAAGAATTGATAACAGTAGTTGTGGAGATGCATCGAAGTGGTAAGAAGGTGAAAGGATAGATCACTGTGTTTTGAAATGGTTTGGTTACGTGGAAAGACTGAAACGACGATAGACTGGAGAAAAGATTGTACACTTCGTAAGTGACAGAGGAAAGGAGGGAAGGAATTCTTTTAAAGTTTGGGGTAGATGGTGTGACGGAAGTATTGGAAAGGAAGATGTAAAAAACAATTGTTGTTGTTGCATAAAGGCTTCATTGACAATTCGGCAGTTAATTTATGAATGTGGCAGTGACCGTATTGCTGTTTTTCACCTGATCCACCCCGGGTTAGGGGAGACGGGTTAATGTTAAAAGAATAATTTCAGAATCCGTAGTATGGCGCCACATAATTTGCAATCACTCTGTCACCTCAGAGTTTACAGTAATTAGCTAAGACCATGTCCTATTCCATGAATCATTTGACATATTTTAGTCAAATTCTTCGACCATGTCCAATTCCATGAGTCATTTGACATATTTTAGTCAAATTCTTCGACCATGTCCAATTCCATGAGTCATTTGACATATTTTAGTCAAATTCTAACAAGTGTTTTGTGTTGCTCTTGTCATCAAGTACCCGATATGGACTTATATGCTTCCACCAAATTCCTACCTGCAAACTATACAATCTCAGCTTCCTTGGATCTCCTAGAGGTGAATATTATGTATATAATATATACATACATATATATATATATATATACATATATATATATATATATATATATATATATATATATATATATATATATATATATATATATATATATATATATATATATATATATATATACATACTGTGGTAAGGCCAGTAGAATAAGCCTTCAAATACCCTTAACTAGCTCACTGTAACCTGATGAAAACTGACAAGAGGAGGGAAGAAGTGTGTTTAGCCCTGAAGGTAGCACTAAATTCACTTAATATACAAAGTGTTAATAAACAAAGTGTTATGAGTTCAAGAAATTGAAAGCACAGAGAAAAGAGAAAGTGAAGCCTCCTTGCTGCGAGGAGAAGGACGATTCAGAGAAGAGATAAGTTCAGGGCCAATAAAGTGAAGAAGGGTTCAGTAATAAGTTGGAGGGAGGAAGATGGGGTAATATAATGAAACCATAATTCAAACAAGGTTGAATAAGAACTGCATTAAGATTCAGTCATTCTGCCAGGAACTGTCAAAGCACCATGTATACTGTATGTGTATATGTGTATATATATATATATATATATATATATATATATATATATATATATATACAGTGTATATATATACATCTGTGTATGTATATATATATATATATATATATATATATATTATATATATATATATTAACAAATATTAGGCCACAAATATTACTACTATCTCTCTATCTATATATATATATATATATATATATATATATATATACATATATACTGTATATATATACATATATATGTATATATATATATATATATACTGGATATATATATATGTAAATATGATATGTATACATATATACTGTATATATATACACATATATGTATGTATATATATATATATATATATATATATATATATATATATACTGGATATATATATATGTAAATATGATATGTATACATATATACTGTATATATATATATATATATATATATATATATATACATATATACACATATATATTCACGAGTATCAAGTCACAAATATTGTTTAATATCCAATTCACTGTACGTTGAGAATTACTTACACCCAAGGGGAATTATAACTGGCAAGTATTTCATCACCAGTAAGATTCGAACCATTATTGCCTGGTCCAGTAAGTATAGACAGTGACTTTGATACTGAGCCATCTTTTCTGTAGGAAATTGTCGGAGTTACTCTACAGCTTTTCCACAAACATGGTGTGGCTCCAGAGAAAGCAAGGCAAAGGTCACTGTCACATTCGTATTTCGTCTCCTGAACTGGGTGTAATCTACCTGTACAGTAAACTTCTTCAGCACTAGCCACTTCAAACCTGCAACATACACAATGAACCTTCCCCATTTACATTGCCTGATCTTATGTTTCCTGGGTGTTGAAGTCCATCTTTTCCAGTATCTTTTATTCCATATATCAAGTACATTCTAGGTCTTTCTCTCCCACTTTCTCCCAACACTGCATTATACTCTTTTCACCAGCGCATTGTCCTCCCTTCTTCACATATGACCAGACCATCTCAAAAACTAATCCAGCCTCTTACTTACGCTTACCTGTTTACCATTTATGGCACATATACTATGCTTATGATGTGTTCAATAGCCACAAATTTTTTGTTTATTTGCATTAAAAAATCAGCTCTTCACTTCCATAAAGAAGGGCTGGTGTAGCAAACTCTTCACTCATTCTAACTTTTTTTTTTGTCATAGGCATTGCATTTTTAATGCAAATCTTTTTCATTCATTATCCCTACCTTTTGTGCTTCACCTATCCTCTTAATTGCCTCTTCTCCCATCTTGCCATCATATGTTATTTTTGCTACCAAAAATTAATTGAGCCAACTACATCCACTCTCTCACCACTGATGTGAACATTCATTATTCCAATTTCTTGGCCTCCAAATCCCCTAAGCCTGCGCTGTCTCTAGTTAATATTTGTCATCTGCAAAGCAGCAGTTGTTCCACTCTCCATTCGTGGCTGTTTTCTTATTTTCCAACTTTTCACCTACATCCAGCGTCCTTTCATTAAATCCTCACTTCCCTCCATGTATAAAGATATAAAGTAGATATAAAGACAATAATAGGTCTTGTCTCGATCTACTTTTACGCCAAGACAGTCGTCCCCCCACCCTCCTGTCTGCTTATTCCAAAACGCTGTGCGTGCTTCCAGCAAGGATTTCTAGGTGGTTGCAGGTCCCATCAGGCCAATAGTACCAGCATCTAAAATCAACCACCAGTGACCGCCTGACACCTAGCCGCAACTTGCGGCTGCCATCAACAATTCATAGCATCATGCAGTCACCAAAACCTCGTCTTCGATCTGATGGGAAGGAAACGTGGGAGTTTATCATCGTTGACGTCCAAGCGTCCCTACCATGCACTGCCATGTGGTTGTGATTCAATGACATTACCTGAATCATATGGGCTGGGTCGCCCTTGAAGTTTTTATTATAGACACTTTTCCATCTGCACGCTGTGTCAAAAATGAATCAGATATTGGTGATAAACTCATTGTACCCTGGGCATGCTTTCCGTAGGGGGCCTAGTGCCGTCATTGCACCTCTCTTGGTTCACTATAGGCATTACTTAAGGTTCTCGGCAGCGTACCTTCGGCCCCTAGCTGCACTCTTTTCATTTCTTTTACTGTACCTCCATTCATATTCTCTCTTCGATCTTACTTTCCACCCTCTTCTAACAATGTTTCATAGTGCAACTGCGAGGTTTTTCTCCTGTTACACCCTTTAAACCCTCTTACTCTCAATTTTCCTTTCAGCGCTGAATGACCTTATAGGTCCCAGCGCTTGGTCTTCGGCCTAAATTGTATAGTCTATCCATCTGTCTGTCCTGGGCATCCTGTGTATGCATTTACCTTTACAGCTCTAACAGTCTCAGGCTACATTCTTTTTAGATAGCATCTCCACATTGACATCTTTAATTCTGAGACCTATTTCCCCGCTAACCTATATAATTATCTACAGTTATTTCACTATGGAGCAACTTATTCTCTATATAGTACTTGCTCACTTCCATCTCTTTATTTTTCTACTTTTATTCTTTGTCTTTCTTATTTCTGTATTAATTACCACATTTTTCCTCTTGCGTTCCTGCACATGGTCTTCTCTTTTCCTGAGGTTGGACACCAAATAATGTCTTTATTTCACTAAACCTCTCATTTTCTTACCCCCATAACGTACTGTTTTTACATGCTTTTATTTAACTTGACTTCTGCATCTGTCTGTCGTCAAATCTTTTAACTCAATTTTCGACCTGTTCCCTTTGTCCGATGGACTTGAAATTTTGTATGGTTACTCAGTCCCGGTGACAATACAGCCTTGCATGATCAGTAGGTCAGCAGTGACCTCTAGTAACCCTACAATAACCTCTCCCAGTATCTCAGGATTTGTATGAAACTCTTCGGATTTTCACAGCTTCTTTGGCTCGGTATATAACTCTTCGGATTTTTCAAACCTTCTTTGGCTCGGCAGGATACCAATTTCGTTAGCTACAATCATAAATCGGTTACAATTTCTGTCAAAACTAAAAAGTATAAAAAGAAAAAATATAAAAAATATATTTTTAAAACACGCTTTTATCAAAATGCACTAACAAGTGAAAAATAAATCTTTTGAGACACACCAGGATTTTCTTATTTTTTAATCATGTCTACAGAAATAAAAGCGTGGGCGCCAAACATGGAAGGAAATGCTACAAGAAATGAAAAAATATATTTCTTTTCTTTTTCATTTTGGCGCTTGTAGACTTGATTTCCATGTTTGGCGGCGTATTTAAAATTTTTTAAATTATTTTTACTAGTCCCTCTTCTTGCCCTCCTTTAATTTTTGTACAGACATGATTAATTTTAAGAAAATCCTGCAGATATTATGAATCAAAATTTTTAATTCGATCACTTTTAGTGCATTTTAATAAAAGAGTATTTGAAAAAAATTTTAAAATTAATTTTTACTAGTCCCTCTTCTTGCCCTCCTGTAATCCGATTCATTAGCTACAGATTTTATGAATCATGCAGATTTTAAGAATCATACAGATTTTATGAATCATGCAGATTTTATGACTCAATCTGGAAATTTTGCATACTCCGATATACTCCATGGAATTCTGTGTCAGTAACTCAATTAATTTTTCTTCCATTTTCTTTCTCATAAGCAATTTCCACTTCTCTCTTATCATTGTCGCTTTCTTTTTTTTTGTTTTTAATCAGGCTCACTTATGTTAATTAAATTTTACCGCCACATTTCCACCCATTAATCTCGAACTTTGAAATTCTGTCTAATTCAATTTTGGGTTCAGACAAAATGATCAGATATACCTTGCCGTCACTCTTCTCACCATTTTATTCAGTACCTTACTCTTCCATCTGCCATGTGACATATATATATATATATATGTATATATATATATATATATATATATATATATATATATATGTATATATATATATATATAGTAG
This sequence comes from Macrobrachium rosenbergii, assembly GCF_040412425.1. Taxonomy (NCBI): domain Eukaryota; kingdom Metazoa; phylum Arthropoda; class Malacostraca; order Decapoda; family Palaemonidae; genus Macrobrachium; species Macrobrachium rosenbergii. The sequence continues at coordinate 44,689,080 of NC_089783.1, read as the reverse complement.
ATCTTCTTCGTTTTAACGTGTTTTTTCCCATTTTTATATGGAGTAAGCACGATGCCTTCTTTTTGAAGGACTTTGATTTGGCGTTGGGGTAGGCCAGACATCTCTTAGACTATATGTATGTATTCATGTTTGTATGTATATATATATATATATATATATATATATATATATATATATATATATATATATACATATACTGTGTATATATATATACATATATACTGTATATATATAATACACACACACACACACACACACACACACACACACATATATATATATATATATATATATATATATATATATATATATATATATATAAATAATCACATGATACAAAGCCTCTGTGATATTCTGCTCATATGTCTTTGAAATTCTGTCTCATAAGTCTTTCCCATGCTTAACCTTTCGTAAATGCCAATCATCTCCAGCCTCCCATCTCACAGTTCTCATCCAAGTTGGTCTGGGTCCTCCAACTTTTGCTGCCCACAGGAGCCAAGCTGACACATCGTTACTACTGTATTCTCCCAGGGGTTGTGGGAAGACATGTGCAAGCCATCTCCATCTCCCTTTCATCAGTATCCGATCTGCTGTCCATGCGGAATTCTGTAGTTCCCCTTGTGGTATCAATGGTAGCTTTATCCTGCCGTCTGACTCCTGTATTCTTAAAGCTTTATTCTTAGATCTTCACAATCTTTTAAATATAGTTTCATTGTCTTGACATAATTCTTGTCCTATAATAATGCAGATCATAGTAGAATTATGTTTAATCCTACTTGGGTGTGCACTTCCAAATCTTATACAGCCTGGTCATGGTTTGATTTGCTAAATTTCTAGTCTTTTAACTAATTGCAACTAAAGAGAACCTGTTCTGGATATCGGTGTTCCTAAATATTAGAAAGGATTCATCGGTCCTTCTCCCTCTAAAATGATTTCATCCCTGTGTACAGTACATACTTTGTACTCCTTACCTGTGCTTCTCTTCATTTATTTTCATTCCCAAATCTCTCAATACAGAATTCATTCTGTGGAGCAAAGTTTGTAAGTCTTGTAGTGTTTTGCTAATTGAAATATCCTCTTTTGTATATTTTAAGTCAAGTTTGTACCTTACTCCGGTCTAAACTTTCTTGTCCATCTCCGACAGCTTTTCTCATAAAAAATTCTATGAGAAAGGAAAACAGAAAAGGTGAAATAACATCCCCTTGCAGCACCCCACTGTTTACTGTCAATTCACTATTGACTTTGCATCTATTTTGTTTATGAATGATTTCAATTAGCTTTACACAATCAACAGGTATGCCGTTTTGATGCAGGACCTTCCATAATATTGATTTATGGATGCTTTCGTAGGCAATTTTAGTTTCCTATACTCTTTCTTATCTTCAAGGCTTAAGCTGTGAAGGAAAAACACTTATACCAACAGGTTTTTCAACCAGTAACATGTTGCTATTATTAGAATAGTTGTGCAAGGAAACTGCATTTCCTATGTGAAGCCGGAGCAAAACAAAGGGAAAACTAAGACAGAAATATGAAAAAAGACAGATCTGGGTAATCTTCCACAAAGATCCTTTGGCTTCAGTAAAAGTCCTTAAGCCATGTAGCTAACTTACCCAACCTGTTGGCGGGGGGCGGGGGGGGGTTAGTTAGTTCTTGACGATAATATATTCTGAGAACACCTGAATATTCAACACAGGCTCACTGCTTCATCTACCACCAGCAGCGCATAGTTATCCTCTTGTTAACTAATGTCAGTATTTTTGATAAGGAGGCCTTGTGCCTTTTATATGCACAACATGCTGATATATGGCCCCGTTCTTGCAATGGGCTGAAAGCCTCCTTCTTTGGATGTTGTGCAGTCAGTGTAGTTATATTGAGGGTTTCACTTGCTTCTTCTGAATATTTTAACTTGCGAACCACATTGTTCCTAGAATCATTGGATATCCTTGAACTGATGCTGTTTATCACTAAAGTGGCTACTAAACTGGGCCAACTGAAGACCTCTGGCAATACACTCTCATAGGGTACCTTCAGTGTTACTCCATAGGTGATTCTCTAAAGGGCATCTTGTCTATAAGCTGTGTTCTAGTAAGTTTATGATGATAGTTATAGTTTTGCTGTAGTTTTCTAGCGTTTAGGACGTGTGTAGTAAATTGCTGCATCTTCTGCTTTATCATTTCATCTATGATGTTTGTCTACATCTCCCACACTTTCCAGTTCTGCATGGACAGTTTGTCCAAGTTCAGCATTTTGAGATGGCCCTCCTGATGTAGGCGCTAATGACGGATTTCTTGTTTGAGTCTGGACACTTCCCTTGCAAGACAGCAGAAGCCAGTGTCTATTGATTTTCCGAAGGCTGTTTTGTGGGTTATTGGTTTGTTTTCCTCAACGAGGACTTCCTTAACACCACTGATCCTGATGAAGATACGGCATCTCTAAATGTGGACAGCTTATTTATGAATTTCCAGTTGACAGACCATCTAATTCATCTAAAAAGATGTCTACAGATCTGTCAGGGGCCCTTTCTAATTCCCGAAAAACTCAAAACACCACTGAAGGGATACTGACGCCTTGCATGATGGAAGTCCCTTTCCTCTTTGACAGGAATGAATTTCTTGTCAAGTTGGTCGAAGGAAGTGAATCACCCCTTGGAGTTTCATATGCCGAAATATACATGACCACTATGGAAGGGAGGACCTTCAGTAGCTACCAAAAGCCCAGAATCTCTGCCAGAAGCCCAGTCGCTGCCTTATTAGAGCAGGTGGCTGAACTGAAAGAAGCTTGCCAACAGCTGAAAAACTAATGCAGTTCTCAGTTTTATAATGAGACAGATGTTGAAGAGCTTTAGATACCCAGCAGAAGAAAATGGAGGAATTTCATACACGGTTCAAAACACCAGAAGAGAAGCCAAACTATAATTATCTACCGTAAAGTCGTCTACAGGGCAACCTACAGATAAGAAGCAGGTCCCCTTAGGGAAATAATCACCTATAGTGTAACATTGAAGGCACAAAATGAGAGACTCCGTAGGGGGTTAGTGCCGTCAGTGCACCTCATGCGGTGCACTATAGGCATTATTACTTAAGGTTCTTTGCAGCGTGCCTTCGGCCCCTAGCTGCAACCCTTTTCGTTCCCTTTACTGTACTTCCTTTCATATTCTCTTTCTTCCATCCTACTTTCCACCCTCACCTAACAATTGATTCATAGTGCAACTGCGAGGTTTTCCTCCTGTTACACCTTTCAGACCTTTGACTGTCAATGTCAGTTTCAGCGCTGAATGACCTCATAGGTCCCAGTGCTTGGTCTTTGGCCTAAATTCTGTATTCAGTTCAATTCAGTTTATAATGAAAGAGCATGGCTAAGTCCTCAACTACCCCAACTTCGTAGTTATGGTTGTCCTGTGCCATTAATGAAAATAATTTGTAGACTTTATATTTTGTAAAACCTTCACTTTGTTGTTAGATCTCGTGGAATGTTCAGAAAGTGATTTTCCACAGACATCTGAAGTCATTTTGCACACTTCTTAGTATTACTGACTGTATGGCAGGTGGCAGCTAAGATACATGTTGTAGTACAAAAACAAGTCCTTGTAGCATTAAGAATGAATTAAAGATGACCTGTTTTCCCTGGATTTTAAATGTCTTAAAAACATGGGAAATTTTGTTTTCACACAATTATATTCAGTGCCATTTTCTGTATTTTAATTGTAAATATAATAGAGCATGGATTCCTTTGAATTATTTACCCGTGAGAAGTAAGGTTCGACTAGAACTTGTTATCCTCCATGTATTATTATATATTTTATAAACTCATGTACTGTATTTATTCATCATTCATGCTACGCTATGAAACTTCCCTTTGAAGTTGTTTATGTTAATGCCAAATGTACTCAACTTACTTCCTCTTTGTTTGGATTGTTTTTCCAAAATGTTCAACTTTTCCTCCGTAATTCTTAGGCTGAAAGATGAAATTAAACTTACAACGAGAGGTGATGCTGCGTCTCTTTTCACTCAGGTCTTAACTCTTGTGTCATATTAACATGCATGCATGGATTTTCTGAATCATCGTACATGAAATATGAGTAAAGTTTCGCTTTGAAATTAATAATTCCAATAAATAGAGACTATTTAACGGAAGGTTAATGAAACAAAAGTGCTTTTTGCTCTTCTTTATTTGCCTAATGATCCGTTCGTGAATGAAAAGGATTTTTCACAACTTTACACTTGGGTGCTGGTTTACATAGTCATAATTGTGCCCTTTCACATATCGTTGATGGCAGTTATAGATGAGTAAGACCGTCTAACATGCATTGTGCTCTGAAAAGTTTTCAGGTGTGTTTTTTTTTTTTGGCAGTAGTTTTCCTTTGATATCTCTAAGTTGTTCTTCTTGGACAACAACAGTAGAGTAGCTGTGCTTATGTGAAATGGAAAAATTACATTTTATTGTTTAATACATCTGTAGTTTTTTTTCTTTTCAAGAAAGTGTTTTGAATGAAACCGTTCGTTTTCTCAACTGTTTTTCTATCATTATAACGATTTTTGTTTTGGACGATATTGTTTTGTTAAAGCAAAATTAGGGTCATTGCGATGCTTCAGACATTTAGATATATATTACTTTTACGAGCCAGTTCTTCCTTTCCTGTTCCCTTGCGTTTTTCTCAGTAATCAGGGATGGGCCACTGTTGCCTAAATACGTAATAGTCTGCATTTTTTTCCCCGTGTTATTTTCCTGTCAAGTGTCCACCAACTAATATTGTAATTTTATTATATATATATATATATATATATATATATATATATATATATATATATATATATATATATATATATACATATATATGTAATTATATATATAATAAATATAAATATATATATTAACAATATATAATTATATATATGTATATATATATATATATATATATATATATATATATATATATATATATATATATATATATATATATATATATATGTAATGTCCTATGCAAACATTGCTCATGTATTTCTATTAAAACTTTATGTAATATTCCTACCAGCGTTTATGCGACGGTCCAAGTCAAAAGGGCATTGGTTCGAAACTGTTACATGCACTACATTGACAGGCCTTTGTTTTTGTCTTCCTTTAATGCTTAGAATGATTTGGCTCTTGTTAAGAAAAATAAATATTAAGTTTATATTAATGGCCTTTTTTTTTAAATTTGACTTACTGAACTGATTAAATTACGCATGTTCCTAATTTGTAGACATTGTATAATTTCTTTAAGCTCCGGAGTTATCCAGTGTCTCTCAGATGTGCAAATTATCGCTGCTCTTGAGTGGCGTAGTTGTAGTTCCAGCAAATTTTAAAATTCTTTATTTATCTTTTCATACTCTCGTACCGTTAAAATCACTAACATTTCCGGGACCTGTACAAAAGAGCATCAACTAAAAGTTAAAGTTAAAGTCCTCCTCGGCCTCTGTAGGCTCATAGGGCAGGCGCTGACCGCAAATAAAATGTTGGCCTAAAAAAAACTGAATCAATTAGAAAGTATTGAAGACTTTTTTGCAATGAAAAGCTTCGTTAGTCGATAGAAAATAAGGACGAAGACGTATTATCATCTTTCGAAATCATACGTAATACGACAACGTTCAACGAATGTTTTTTTGTTCACCGAGTATTGCTAATCTTAAAATATTTGGCGTGTTGTCACTGAAGCTGAGGATTGCTGTAAATCACCGGCAGTGAGTTTTTTATAATAATAATAATAATAATAATAATAATAATAATAATAATAATAATAATAATGAAACGTTTCGTGCCCTCATCATCAGAAGAGCAAGTTCCCTTGTGTCTATAGCGCTGTACGAGAGCAAGCAGATCGTTCCATTTAAAGTTTCAACTGTTTTCGAGACGCAGCTGATCCGGATTTGAGGAAATAATCCGTGCGGATTGTTGCTCTTTACGCTTGAGAGAATTGTACGACAAAGATGATCCGTTCATGAATTTATAGTGAAACAGTAAGGAAATTTCAAAGCTAATCAGACTCTTCAACACGATTCGATTCGTATGATCTGTACTGTGGCAGAGGCGTTGAGCATCCCTTGGAAATGATTAGGAAATGTAATACATTTGAAGGTATTAAAAACTAAAGAATTCTACTTCCAGCCTCAAATAAAACTGAACCTTCCACCTGATAGAATAGCCTCGAAGATTTCGTGGGAGAGGAAAATCTTCTAAGAGCTTAAGTTATGTAAAGAGAATTCGCCTCCTCGCTCTGTTTCAGTGTAGAAGCAAGAACACTGAAGAAAGAAAATGAGGTTGTATTTAGAAAAGCAGTTGAAGACTTTGTTCTTGCTTATGTTTATAAAAAAAAATTATATTTTAAGAGGAAATGTGGGTAGGGGAAGTGTTAGCGTTGATGATATAGATTCCTACTTCCGATTCACTTCAACCAGAATGACTTGCTTTGCATTTCTTTGCACGAAGAGATATGGCAAAGCGTATGGTAGATCCTAAACAAACTGATAACAATATGGAACACCAAGATCTCTCGAAATATCGAGCCATTTTGACAAGAAATCAGTGTTGTTGTACAGCTGAATTGCGGACTGTGTCATATACCATCAGAGCTCAAAATTTGGAAGTATTGTCTTGGTAAGTGTCATTTCTAATCACAAGATGTACACAGCTGACATTTCACCAAGCTGTGACTGCTTGAAGTTTGCTTCACAATCCCAATAACGTTTTCTGATATGGAGCAATATTATGATTCTTAAAAGAAGCTGCGTAGATTGTTAAGGGAACAAAATGAAACCAGCCAATGCAGTTTGTAGTTCTTAGAAATGTTGTCTTTTATTCATCTTCTTTCGAGAAGCCCCCAGAAGGCGTGAAAAGACGTTGAATTTCACGATCCATAAATGAGCTTATAAAGGATGTCGGCGCCTATTTTGAATGGGGAGAAAGTCACGCTAATTTCATTTAGCATCTTCTCTGAAAATGTAATCGTGTCACACGTGTATATATTTATATATATATTTATCAGAATCATTCAGTAGGCATTAGAAAAGCATTCGATATTTGGGACTTTGTTGGGAAACTGGAAGTTTGTTGGGATCTGGGGTGGGGGTGTGAGAGGATAATATGGCGTACAGGAGAACATCTTACAGAGATTATTAGAGAATTATTGCAGAGATTCAGAGATCACATTGTGTTGGCAACTAATGAAACGACAACAGGAAGCCCCAGAGGGAGTATTGTGTCTGTCAACAGCCACGGAAGTTATATATAAGTGAAGCTACACAAGAGGGTTAGTGGGTTAGTGTTTAGAGGTGATGTGGCGGCGGTGGTGGTGGTGGTGGTGGTGTGTTTAGGAACGTTGTTACGATAGCCATCCCTGCAGAGGGCTGGACATGCGTGCTCGCCGGCGTCGACCCAAATTGCAGATTTTGAAATGGCACATAACTGCAAAGAGACAAGAAAAGAGGGCGGTGGTCATGTTTTTAGTCTGGTTAAGCAAAGACGCCGAAGCTCTTGAAGCAAGAAATAGATTAGTGCAAGTTGAGACATGATGTGGACATTGTTAGTTCTCTACAGATTAATAAACATCAAAAATATGTCTGTGAAAGGGTCTCAGTGTATTGTATAAATTCCATGGTTGGTGTTAGTTTTAGAAGCATTATTGCTACATGGTTGTAAGATAGAGTGAGAAGTAACTCTGAGCCGTGGTCGTCAAAGACAGCAAAGTTGAATCAGCATTGAGGTTCGTTTGTCTTCTGTTGGTGGTGTTGTTTTCACAAAGATTTTATGATTTTTTATGGAATTTTCTGATATATAAACTGTTCAGACTGACTATATTGATGTTAATATTGTTATTATACCATTAGTGAAAAAATAGTTATAGTTTTAATATACTTAATAGTATTTAAAGGGTAAGCTTACCAATTTTATGAAAAGTGTAAATTCAACCATGTTATGTGGAGGTATATATATCTGAAAGAGAATCCAGTAAAGCAAATGTCATTATAATGGATGTTCTAACGCTAAATTGCAATTAAAATGTTAAAAATGGCCTGGCGCTGTCATCTGCAAAAAAAAATACTTCGCGATATATCCCAGAATAATTGATGATGTCTGCCCATGATACTGTAGCCTGCTGAACTGTATAAACGACACTGTTTTATTACATGCTACTACATTTCTTACTGAGACACGTCCAAAACAACGCTGTATATTTCAAAATAAAGAAAGAAATGATTGCCCTTAGAATTTGCGAAAGAAAAAATGATTGCCCTTAGAATATGCACGGTGTCCTTGGCGAATCTGAGCCATGTTCTCTCTCTCTCTCTCTCTCTCTCTCTCTCTCTCTCTCTCTCTCTCTCTCTCTCTCTCTCTCTGAACGAGGAAGAAACGGGCAAATTACGAAGGCAGTAACCATTAGAATTAAAACTTTATGTGTGGTTTTGTATCGTTGTTCATGTGTGAGTTAGATTGGGCCCTCTGTATTCTTTGGTTATGAGTTACAGTTGAATAAGGGGGTAAATGTTGAGACAAAAGTCACATAATAAATTTTGAGAAAACGGTCTTATGTAGAAGATTAGAGTAAAAAGTCTGCGAATACAAAAAAATAAATAAATCAATCAAAGCTGTTACAGTTCAAGGCCCGTGAATAGAAGACAGGAATCCACGTAGGTCAGTAGGAATTCCACAAGAGGGTAGCAAAACATTCATAATGGTTCTATAAAGCTATGCTGGGTTAGCTTAGACTTGAAAGGTGTGGATCGTTATTAAAGATATGGTAGTGAAAAAAGATGTTTACAATCTTATACATTGAATAATATTAATTTTTTAAAAAATCTACTTTGTTAAGGACTTGGGAACAGTATACCGTAGGTACTCCACAGTGTATAAAAAACTTGTTTTTAAAAATGCCTGAAGAAAAATAAGTATTGCAAATGAAATGTGAATGTTGAATGGGGTATTTATAAGTGTAAAAGTTCATTTAAAATTGTTTATCAAAGTTACGAATGAATTGATTACTTTAAAGTTAATTACTAATGTGTAGCTTTCACTTGTTAAGCAGTAGTGAAGCTAAATTTGATCATCTAAAAATTTTTTATATTTAAGCACAGGGGAAGATTTTATATTAAGGTATAAAATTATTGCTTTTTACCTAGTTTTATGTAATTTTAGAATTATTCTTTATTTTTTCATTCAAGATTTTACCTAACAATCAGTAAGTATAAAGACTGTCGGCATAAAGCAGATGTAGGCGGCTTTAAGTTTGATAAAGCATTCTCCGAAATTTTCAACGTAATATGCTGATGATTCTTATCATTTTAATCAAGGTTTTATCAAGTCTTATGTGGAATTAATTTACAAAAAAAAAGAAACAAATAAACCCCTACGTCTCTCTCTGCCAGCAGTTGTTTTTCAATACAAACCTACATCGCAGTAGGTTATATTTGTTTTCTTTTGTTGGAGGAATTACTAATGAAGCCATTTCTGTTTGCAGGCAAATCTTTTGTGATTGCAGACACTCTCGTCTCTCATAACTGCCAACGGCGTCTGTTAAATGGCAGACGTGGCTGAACACAGACTGAAGATCTAGGATAGGAAAATGAAGGTAATGTGGCTTTTAAAAATAGCTCTTTTTTTAATTTAAGTATCACTTGAAAATTATATACAGGTTTTTATTTCATCAAAGGAGTCTGAAAAGCTGCGAATTTTAGCGTGTTCGTTCTGACTTTATAGTTATTTTACGAATTTTTTAGGTCCCGTTGCTTTTTTTTCATAATGGTTTGTGGTTGAACGATAAGAACCTTCGTCCCAGAAGGATTTATAGCATTGTGCATTATCTTACCCATGTAAGAAACTGAGAATACTTTAGGTTCGAAAATCAAGGTGAATAGTGTTTTTGATACTTCTTCCTTGTCCATGGTAGTGAATACTAGAAGTGTTGTCACTCTTCTTCTTGGTAGACTTATGGTATTGTCCGCAGTCAGCAGAATTTTATGACAATTTGCTAGAGCTTATCTAGTTTTTAAGATGGTATTGCCACATGACCTTCAAGTACAATGAACTAAAACTTATATGGACGTGGTTAAAGGTGATATTGGTGATTGGGTCCATGCTCAAGTGTTTTACAAGGTACTTCATTGGATATAATAAATTTTCATCGGGAAATTTATGGTGGTTATATCATTTACAGTAAAACGCTTATTTTGTGGTGCTCATTCATTTATGATACTGGCCATTTGATTTAGGAAGGAAGCTAATGCAATTGTAATGATGTTGTTAGGTTTATACAGGGCAGAGCTTTTCACAGCTTTTCCTCAGAGAATTTGGAGTCTCGTTTGGTTGACTTTACAAACAACATTATTGCCCCGTTGCCTGATTAGCTCCTTTGATGAAGAGCGTGAGAATCTAGATATTACTCATTCTAAGGGCAAATGGAAGGTCGTGGGCAAAATTTCGTGTCTCGTTTGTTTGTGAAGTCTACAACGCTCAATCTGTAATTCTGTTAAATGCTTCAGCTGTGAGTGTCTGGTGATGAATGTAGAACTGGATTTTTTTTAGTTTCCATAATTTTGCAGCTCTGGTTTATGCAGCCAGTAATAAATGTCTTCACTCTTTCAGTATATTGAATGAGGCTCCTCGGAAAAGAATTTCTGTTGAACGTAGAATTATAGGACCTGGGGTACTAAATCAACTCTCTAGCCCAGTGGTAGATTCTGAACATCGGAGAAGTCTTTTACAACTGTGTCTCTGATATGAATTAGAAACAGACTTATCCTGGTTCTTTCCAACGCGAATGCGGGTCCAGTTTCTAAACCAAATTGGGGTTTCTTTGGGATAAAGAGTTGAGGGTGATGCTTCAATAATGTTTATTTTCTAATCTCAGATTAAATCAGCATTTCTTTCTGAGTAAAAATTTAAGTACCCCACTTGTTCACGTTTGGTGATTGCTGCATTGCATGAAATGAAAAAGTAGTTATGAATGTGCCTATCAAGACTACAAAACAGTAGTTATAGTCTTTAGGATTTAGTAAGAGACCTGTTGTGACAGGTATTTATGTAGTTTTTTAATCTCCTTGAAATAGGGAGGACTAGGATCCGTAAGGTTAACTTTTGTGATGGACCCTCATTGCGATATAATATGAATTTATATTGCGTTAAAAGTGAACAGCTTGATGTTGTAGGAGATACTATGATAAAGTATGATTTGGGTTAGTTTCATTTAGCAGAAACTTATTGATTGTTAAAGGATTAGGCGTGTTTACTGTATTACTGCGAAATTATAATTCTGTTTCATAACATCATCCATTCTTTACCATTTGTAAGATATCCCAGTTGGTGGTAATATTTACTCGTATTTCACAATATGGACCTGTAAATTTTTACAAGGTAGCTGGCGAGTGAGGTGATGAATCTTTTCCGGTGGAGAGGGCCATTATTATGATTCTAAAGGTTCTCCAGCATTGCCCAGTGACGATGTTTCTTTGAATGTTCGTGCTAGTTTTTATATTGAATACTGTTACTTTGTCGTCTGATGACCCTGCTGTGAAGCAAGTGTGAATAAAGACTGTTAAATCTTAGTTATTGTTGCTGCTGGAACATTTGAATTGCCTGTAATGTCTTTACTGCTGCTCAGGTCAGTGATATTGATGGTTCTGCATATGTTAGACTTATGAATGACTTGAATAAAGGCTTCTCATTATTAATGGAACTTTAATTTATATTATCCCCATCTGTTAGTTGAAGTTTGTAAGTGGGTAATGAGACACGTTTTCTTAGACGTGTTTCAGCTGTCTCTAATGTTAATGTTAATAAAGCACGTTGTGACTTATAAATTTCCATAAATTCAGTTTCATTTGTGTGGCAGAAACTTCAAGAATCATTAACTGAACTTGTTTATGTACAATATTTAGTGGTCCTAATAATTCCTTGGCCCATAGTTATTATTTTACAACGAAATAAACAGTCCCATGAGTATTGGCCATCATGCTATACGTGTTGTAGTTTATAATTTGCCTCATAATTTTAATAATGGAATTAAGAAGGCCTGAGAACTCCATCTGGGAGTGATTGAGCAGGAGAGAGGTGGAGAATTTAGGATAATAAATTAAGAGACTATGCCGTGCAGAAGTATGGTTCATGCTAGGGGTAGTTCATATTTCATTGGCTCTAATCACTATACTTGTTCCGAGTTGTTAAAGGGTTTTTACGGATTCCTCTGTAGAAGTCCTGTATAAAGTCTGCTGCTTTCAGCCCACATGAATTTTATTGCCAGTATATTTGAGTTATCATTTGATCTGAGATCATCTCCTATATTATGCTTCTTAGGGTGATTAATAGTTTTTAAGGATCGTGTTGGTCCGTATATATGAGACAGGAGATCAGCGCATGCCCTATGACCCTACAGAGGCGCAGGAGGACTTTAATATGTGATTTTATTATTTTGAAGAACATTCTGAGTAGATGAGCTGTCTTCATGACGTTAGTCCAAATGTACAACTATCCAGCTGTGACTTCTGTAGATATGCATTGAATTAACTTGGTTAAATTTAATGTGATTAGGATTTCACATTGTTTGAGGTTAAATGAAAGTCCTGCAAGGCGTTATGGTACCTTAATTAAAAAAAAAAACTGTTTCTTTCGGTAACCCCGATGTGATCGTAGATTTATTGATAGTTACTCTCTTATTGCCGAGTCCTTGACCCACTTATTTAAGGAGGATATTCGCATCGTTCAAGGATAAAGAATGACATAAAGCATTTATTACAGTAAAACACTAGTTAGGTTTTCCAATACTAGTTTCCTTGAGTTTAACAAGATTTTTTGCATAACAGGTGATGCTTCAGGTTATTACCTAGTTAGAATTTGTCGACAGAAAATAGCAAATAGATTTTACCAAATTTCTTTCTGTTCACAAAGTTGCGGTATTTTGGCCCATATGACATGTCATATAGTGTCATTAACAGAAAGGCTTTTGCCTTTGCTAATTCTTGTAGTCCTTTTAAACTGTATTTGGTGGAAAGGAGTCACAGACCTAATAGACCTCAAATAATTGTCAGAATTTTCTACTGCTGGTCACATATCTGCCAAAGGAACAAAAATGGTTCCAAGTTTTACAGGATTTTTATGTTAAGCTGTCATAAAACCCCGGGGACACAAATTCCTGAGATGTTTGCTAGTATTGCACCAGCCCTGGTATTTTTGCTATGTCCCTGGTTAGGTTAGGTTGGGTTAGGTTAGGTTAGATTAATTTGTATTTGGGTGTGGGAAACACAATGAGATTATTTTTAAGGAAATTCTGTTGTTAGTTTTCTAGGTATGGCGTCCCGCTTTTATCAGGAAAAGGTCCCGGTACTCGGTTACATCTCGGGAAAATGCCCCTGGGACCAAAACATCCTAGAACTTAGTCTGTCATTAAATTCTGATGGTGATGCTTTTATAGATAAAGTGACAAATGCTACACTGGAATTTAATCAAACTTTTGTGAGGACTGATGTGGATTGTCACAAAGAACAAACACAGGAACTTACTTTTACAAAGATTTCAGTGGGGTTCAAAAGGGCCGTATAATGTAAAGGTTACCATTTGGTAAATGGAACTATTTACAGTGCGTGAGGTCGTACAAGGTATTCACATATGTCACCTCACTCAACTCGGGTTCATTTGTTGAATACATTTTCAGGTATAGTTAGAGTTCTCTGTGCATTTTTTTGAAATTTTTAGCTCTTCGTAATTGAGTCTCAAATGAGCTCAATAAGTTCAAGATTCAGTGGAGTATTTTTCAGTATATTGGATTTTAGTGATGCAGCCATTTAAGTGGATATAGGTATGGTTTCATTGTTCTACTTCTCACAGATAATTTAGATCAAGTAATAATAAAAGCTCAGATGATATATAGCCGGAAACCTTTGGTTTCTAACACTGTTCTTGATCTTCATTATGAAGTTCTTAAAGTTAAAATGAAGGACGGCTCTAAAAGTGAAAAACTTTATTTTTTATTGTACTACATTCACCCTATCCCATCCCTGTCCATGAATCAGACATTCACCAACATCTGTGAAGGTGTCATATCCTTCTATCTCTTGACAAGGGGAATTTTCTGAAATGGACAGGAAGGTCTTTGAAAAAATGCATTAGAAATAAGGCGATATATTTCAGTTACATTTTCAAAACAAATTCTCTTGTCCTGTGAGTGTCATCCATGGCTCTCATCATGTAAACATTATTTGCAGTACATCAACTTTCATGAAAAAGATTGTATTTCTTTGGGAGGTGGGAGGAACGCTTTTTATCTCTCCGCGAGGTATTATGGGTCTCCCGAAGTTGTGAAGTTATACATGACAGTCGAAAGAAGATCAGATCGCTGGTGCTGCCATCTACCTCCAGACTTTGGCATACAGACTAACAACTTCAAGATATTAAGGTAGGAGTTTGCAAATACAGATTTCGAAGCAATTCATGATCATCGGTTTAATGGACGGATGTAGGCATGAACAGATTCTTATTCAGCTTAATGTAAACAGCATACAAACGATGAATTTTGAAAGAAATGAGTCTATTCTTTTTTTTATCGACATGGTAACCAGAAAGGTATCAGATGGTGTCCTCAGAGATCTCAGGTAGAAAGGCTGACTCTCTCTTCCAGTTTGTTTGCACTTTTGGTCAATAACATTGTGTTAACCACGGAAATGATTTATCTGAATGGACAAAACTTCAGCCAGTTTATGCAAAACCGTTTTGTCGTCGGTGGAATTGTTTTTGTGTCTGTAAACGAAAGAAAATAAATTAACGAAAAAGAAATATAAGGACAAAAAAGTAAATAAAATTTAACTCTTTAAAAAATAAATGAGGAAAAATGGTAGGTAATGAAACAAAATCAGGAACTCAAGGCAAAAAAAAGGGTAATTTATGAAAATTAGGAGATTATTAAATATAAAATAAAAAATGGTAGACAATGGAACAAAATCAGGAACTCAAGGCAAAAAAGGGTAATTTATGAAAATTAGGAGATTATTAAATATAAAACGAAAAATGATAGACAATGGAACAAAATCAGGAACTCAGGCAAAAAAGGGATAATTTATGAAAATTAGGGATTATTAAATATAAAACGAAAAATGATAGAGAATGGAACAAAATCAGGAACTCAAGGTAAAAAAAAGTGTAATTCATGAAAATTAGGAGATTATTAAATATAAAACGAAAAATTGTAGACAATGAAACAAAATCAGGAACTCAAGGCAAAAAAAAGGGTAATATATGAAAATTAGGAGATTATTAAATATAAAACGAAAAATGGTAGAAAATGGAACAAAATCAGGAACTCAAGGCAAAAAAAAAAAAAAGGGATAATTTATGAATCTTAGGAGATTATTAAATATAAAACGAAATAAAATGGATTAAAATATGTCCAGATAGACACGAATGTATTTGATAAAAATTATAAAAAAATCACAAATTCAGACGTTCCTTTTTCCCAAGTGTTGATGATCTCAAACTTGTTGATTAGGTGTCGTGGTGCATCTTTGAGCAGAACTGGTGATGTTAATAAGAAAATGTAAGAAAATGAGACCGAATTATTATTTATTTTTTCTTGCGTTAGCTGCACATTTAGCCTCGCCTGCAGAAGAAGGCTTTTCCCAATGAAAGAGTAAATAAACAAGTAAAAAATGCGCCGAAGTTTCTTCGGTGCAATCGAGTTTTCTGTACAGTCGCTACAGCGTATAATCAAGGCCACCGAAAATAGATCTATCTTTCGGTGGTCACGGTAAAATGCTGTATGAGCCACGACCCATGAAACTTTAACCACGGCCCGGTGATGGCCTGTCCTATAACGTTGCCAGAAGCACGATTATGGCTAATTTTAACCTTAAATAAAATTAAAAACTACTGAGGCTAGAGGGCTGCAATCTGGTATGTTTGATGATTGGAGGGTGGATGATCAACATACCAATTTGCAGCCCTGTAGCCTTAGTAGTTTTTAAGATCTGAGGGCGGACAGAAAAACTGCGGACAGAAAAAATTGCGGATGGACAGACAAAGCCGGCACAATAGTTTTCTTTTACAGAAAGCTAAAAAGTAAAGAATAGAACGATTTTCCGTGGAAAATATGCACTAGAGTTATGTTTAAAAGTGTATTCCAGTACTTTTAAGACAGTAGGTCATTAGAAATGGCAGGCATGGAAAACGTTCCATTTCGAGGTAAATAACAGAACAAACCGAGAGGTACAACTTAGAATAAGTCCAGGGAAATCAATAGGGCATTAAATCGTCCCAAGATGCTAATTGCGAGAGTACAGAAATGAAGTGCTATATATTTCAATGACGCTGTTATTAGTGTGATTGGGGTTCCCTATGGTTCCGGATAATTAGAGGCAATCTGGTTCCTAATTTTAAATCTCTTTCATCTTCTCTACCCCCCGCGGAGGACTTTGCTTTTTTTTTTTTTTTTCTATGTATTTCCAATACGGTCATGATCTTCTGTTTTACGAGTTGCTGCGATGTCATTATGATGTTTCTTCTTTTGTGCATAGTTTGTCATCAACCAATTGTTTTGTGTTTCATTTCAGTTCACTTAAAATGGTAAATCTTCACCAAGCTTTAGATACGATACATCTAAAGTTATTTATTGACATTTGATAGCTCATAAATTAGAGACGTGTCCAGTACCAGTAAATAACTCAAGACTTTTGGAAATAAATAGTTTCTGTGCTAAAACTGTCGAGGGCAAAATGTTGGAATGAATTATTAGTAAAAAATGGAAAATACTTGAGAGCGAGACGGGAGCAGAAGGAAGCAGAAATTAATGATGCCACAGTAATTAGAAAAAGGGGAAAAAAGCAGAACGATGGAGTGCCGGAAAGGAAAGGGAGATGCGCCAGGGTATGGATATAGAAGGAAGAAGAAGAAACAGGAAAACACTAAAAAAAAAAAGTGATGAAAATAGGGATTCCTAGACAAGACCATTCACCAGACGAAGAAGGACATACGAATGGGAAAGCTGTAACTAGTGAAATGCCTACGTTGAACTGAAGGACCGAAGCTCAAAACCAAGTGAAGAGAAACATCACTAAACCTAAGAGAAGCATCACTAAATGAGACAGAACCATGCATTGCCCCCTCACCTCTCTTTGGCCTCGGTTCTTCAAGAGTTAACTGAGTTAATGTGGCGCCTTTGGAAAGGTTGGACGACACTCCGGTCCCGCGGCCCTGCTGTGCCAGTGTTGCTTCTTCTAGGCTGCTCCAGCTGAGGGGAAGGACGCGATCCGACGGCGAAGGGCCTCCCACCACTAGGGGAAACGACCGCAGGATCTGTTGCAAGTTTCTGTTGCTATCCGACCGCTGGAAGGAAAAACAAAAAAAAGAAGCAGATCAGATTTTTGGCTGTTATTGCGTGAGTTTATTCTTTTATGTCGGTTTTTCAGTTCGTTTATTGAAATACCGAAGAGCAACAGGCGAGGAAATTAATTAACACCAAGAGACTTTGGTATCACTGGTGCTTTCTATTTTTTCGTCAGTAATATCTTCTCTCTCTCTCTCTCTCTCTCTCTCTCTCTCTCTCTCTCTCTCTCTCTCTCTCTCTCTCTCTCTCTCTCTCTCTCCCTCATATATGATTGAACACATAAATGTACAATATATATATATATATATATATATATATATATATATATATATATATATATATATATATATATATATATATATATATATATATATATATATATATAAACACATATATATATACACACACAACACACACACATATATATATAGTGTGTGTGTGTGTTCAACATAACTCTGAAACGCATGAGCAGTTTCAACCAAACTTGGTATACTGTACATATGACTTACTATCTGGAAAAGAATAATGTGGGCGTAAGACATCACTAGCGCTAAAGGGCACCAAAAAGGGTTGGGGGTGGGAAGGGCTTCCCTAAAACACGGCTGGTTCTGCCCGTAGGCTTAGTAACTAAATAAACTTTACGGGTTTATCACACCTTATTTAAGTATAGATATGACTTACTATCTGGGCGTAAGACATCACTGGCACCAAAGTGGGTGGGGTTGGGAAAGGGGTGACATGTAAAAATAACCGAAAACGACAGATATTAGTGTCTAATCCATAGTTTTCGAGGTCGCGGAGAGGAATAGTGACACTCCCAAAGCCCTTTATGTCCAAGTTCAACCCCGACAGGAAAGGGGTGAGAAGGGGTGAAATATAAGATGTCAAAAATGTTTGGCAATGTAGTTAGAAAGGGAGACAGTGAAACAGTTTTCATCCCACAGATGCCACTCATTCCGACGGATCTCCCTTTTAACTTTAAGCGATTGCAATTTCCAGTGAGACTTGCGTTCTTGATCACGATCAGCAGGGCACAGGGATAGTCTGTTAAGCATTTTGGAGTGGGTTTGAGATCGTCATGTTTTTCCCATGGACAACTTCATGCTGCTTGCTTAAGGGTGGGTTCACCCAAGAATTTATTTGTGCTTGCCCCTGATGGTGAAACTAAAAATGTTTACAGTCAAGTTTTGTGTTAAAGTAGTATTATAGTGCATTTGTGAAAGATTTTACTTTATAATTTGTATACTGTATTTATATTTTTAAAAACCTAAATAAAAATTCTTTGATATTACGCCACAGACATATTTGATTCCTTTTCCTGTCTAATAGAAGGTTGGGATAAATAAATATCCGGGTGTGTTCTGCGTTTTGGATGTGTTTTGTGCTTTGGGTGTATTCTACGGTCTGGGTGTGTTCTACGCTTTGAGTTTTTAACGTGAAACGCCGGGTACGTCAGCTAATATAATATATATATATATATATATATATATATATATATATATATATATATATATATATATATATATATATATATATATATATATAGTAAGCGTAACAGCAAAGTGTGAGGCAGAGGAATGGTTTGTTAGAGCTTGAGCTTGAAAAATACATTTTTTATATATATATATATATATATATATATAAAATATATTTTCAGCAATATATATATATATATATATATATGTGTAGAATCTACTAGTTACTTTTTACCAGATACATATGTAATTGTAATAGCCACAATGCCCTCTTAATTTTCTCGAATTCTTCGCGGTTTTTTTGGATGCGCTTGTCACTACAAAGCCTTAAGATCGAAGTTCAAGAAATATGAAGAAATTATGATGTGCGGTAGCGGGAAATGAAACCGGGTTCGCTAATCAGAATGAGGTAGCATTGTCGACCTGACCTGCTGTAGATAATCTTACATAGCTTAAAGAAATAATACTTAAGCTTTTCATGAGAAAACATTTTGGACTGCAGTTAAAGCTACCATTTCAACTAAAGCTTTTCAAGCAGCGATCAGGTATTTTACTTATTCTTGAGATATACCGTCTCAAGTGCCATGGTTGTCATTGTAAATGGTTAAACCATGAGATTTCTCTCTCTCTCTCTCTCTCTCTCTCTCTCTCTCTCTCTCTCTCTCTCTCTCTCTCTCTCTCTCTCTCTATAATATATATATATATATATATATATATATATATATATATATATATATATATATATATATATATATATATATATATATACATATATATAATTATATATATACATATATATATATAATTGTATATATACATATACTGTGTATGAGTATACATATATGTGTGCGTGTGTGTTTGTGTGTGTATCTGTCTGCCACTGTGTGTGTTTGTGTACACTCGCATAAACACGGACCATTGCGTGAACCTCATCGTAGAGAGAATACTAACACTGCGGCCAATCTTATACAAACCTCCTTCCTTAGGCCTCATGACCTATTACGAGAGAATGGCAGGAGGAACATTATCCTCTCGCTATAGCCACATAACTTTTTCCTGTAATGTCTTCGAGCCTCTTTTAACCCATTAGCTGTGGCTCTTTATACGACATCACAGGTATGGCAACAGCGCGCAAAGCCTTAGTGACAAAGTATGATGATTTCCAAAAGTGTGATAGTTTTCAGAAAGTATGATAATTTACAAAAGTACGGTAATTTTCAAAAGTAAGACGGCGATTTAAGTGTTTGTGCAGTAACCCCAAAACTATGT
Organism: Macrobrachium rosenbergii; assembly: GCF_040412425.1. NCBI lineage: Eukaryota > Metazoa > Arthropoda > Malacostraca > Decapoda > Palaemonidae > Macrobrachium > Macrobrachium rosenbergii. The sequence continues at coordinate 44,669,004 of NC_089783.1, read as the reverse complement.
GGTAGAAAGACTCTTCGTGGATGTTTGAATTTTTGCTTAAAAAAAAAAAAGTTGCTTCAATGAGCTCGAAAAACAAGGAGTCAGTGGACGAAATACTATGATTCTCGTTAAAATTGCTTGATTTTCAATTTAAGCGCTCCAGCACAAATTGATTTTGATATTACTAATGCAAATTGTGAATTATAGGATAACTAGTAGGCCCAGTTACACCCGTTATTACTTGAAGCTTTGGCAAATTAACGAACATTTATTTTAATAAGCTTGAAAACATGTGATAATTGAGCGTAGGCCGAAAAGCATAAACTGGTGTTTCATATTGAACCAAGCAAGTTGATAAGAATTTGATTTCTTTAATAAGTAGCGTTTATTAATTTAAGTAATGAAAAGAAAATAGCATTAATAATTTATTTACATACTCTAAAGAAATCTAGTTTCACAGTTCTTGAGCTTAAGAAGTATTATTAGTCTGATGATAACTGAGCCAATGATGTCCCTGCTCGTTGAACACAAACTTTGTTTTTTTATATTTTGTTATGTAAAACAAACGAACAAAAAATTTATTCAAAATTAATTTATTTATTACAGGATTAATTTTTTTTATTTTAAGTGAAATGAATTAGTTATGCCTGTAATCCCCTCGTTCAATTAAGCTAAAACATGAATTATAGGAGAGGGAAAATCCAGTAAAATGAACAGATTCTATGCTGACCGAAACTTTTGAGAGCATAAATGTTCCGTAATCGAAATCTAAATATGAGACAACAGGCACAGTTCACATAAATGATACAGTTTTTGACAGAGCAAATCCCATTTTCTGTTAAAGTAAAAAAAAAAAAACAGAAAACGTTGGAATTGTAATGGCAGTATGTTTAGAGTTAGACCGATATTTTAAAGTAGCTGAACCGTCAAATTTTGTGTTTCACTGTGCATGAAAAACCTTAAACAGAAAGATACTTCTTTCTTATTTCTATTTTGATGTTAACGTTATTTGCTGGGTGTCAACGTTGACCACGATGAGGCGGAGCAGAGAAACCTAGTTAAATCGAGAGAAAATTGCTCTCTTTTTTTCGCTCTTCCTAATTTGAGTTTTTGAATAATGCCCTTTTCTCTCCTCGTGTTCTCTCAGGTGGTCAGACGTTTCAAAATGTAAATCTGAAAGGGGAAAAGGTTTCCTGTGAAAATTCTGAACGTCGGCGCACGGCCTACTTAAAGTGTAGCTGGATCAGCGTCGCTTCTCGTCTGAGATCATGTCACGTAGTTGCGAAGAAAATAGTAGTAGTAGCGTTGAGACTGGTTTTATCCGGATAGCATCTTTTACTGATGACACCATTCATCAAGAAGCTATTAATTTGATTTTGATAGTTTTAAGAGTACATTGCAAGGTCTTTTTCCAGGTCTTTATTCTGGACTTTTGTAGCTGCAGTAATAAAAAGAAACGGTTACATTTTTACCGCCAAAATTTACGTTTCATTATAATTAAGTCTAAAGCAGTTTAAAAACTTTTGTGGCTGCATTAATAAAAAGAAACGGTTACCTTATACCGCCACAATTTACGTTTCCATATTATTAAGTCTACAGCAGTGTGAAATGAAACGGCTGCGGTCATTGGGAACACTGTTGTGCGATTCGTGTGCGTTTTCTTTTTGATAAAGGTTTTCTTACCATCACGTCCCATTGGTTTATTCATAGGTTTACTTCGTCCTTGCTAAAAGGCTTCAGTGGAGAACCATTTAATCCACAATTCAGCCCTGTATATCAGGTCGTCTCTCCTCCTTTTTGCAATTGATACGTTCTTTCCGGCTGTCCTTTCGCGCGCGTCATTCTCTCTCGCCAATATTTCGATGTGTCCCCTGCTAAGAAGCATCAAAATTCATACCGTGGGTGAGCTCGACCGCAGCAAATCGAGTTAGATTCAGCTGCAGTCTGTGTTCGAGTGACAGCATGTGAACCCGATGCCGTGGGAGAAAAGGCACACACACACACACACACACACACACACACACACACACACACACACACACACACCCCGATGGCTCTGCTTTTCTTCTTCCCTGTAATGTGGGCCAAGAAATTTTGGGTCTTTCCTGCTGTGCCGTCTTTTGTGGCGTTGCCGCGACCAGCGAACGGTGTGATTCCCATGCCTGAAGCGATTACGTTTGAATACGCTGCGTGCTCAGTTAGGTCATTACAAGTAGGGCTGTGCTGTTGCACGTACAGTAGAGAGGATTGAGCCGTTTCGAGAAATTGTGGCATTTAGGCTCCGCTGGCTTCTTTGTTCCTTACCGGAAGTATTTGGCGTCTTTGCAACGGTCGGTCAATATATATATATATATATATATATATATATATATATATATATATATATATATATATATATATATATATATATATATATATTTATTCTTATTCTAGATTCTCAAAATCAAGTCGAAGTTGAGAATGATGTTTACTGAATTACAGATAGCGGAACTGATAAACAACAGATAAAAATGAGAGACCAGAAACACCTTTCCAAGGAAATATTTTGATGAAACATATTTTTACAGATGTTTGGCTTCCCATCCTAAAACAGACCCGCTTTCTTTCCCTCAATCATCGATCTTTTTCTTCCTTGTTGGGCTACAATATTTTTTTCATTTTTTTCTGCAACATGGTAGTGAAACGTATAAGAGTTTTTCATATTAGTTTCAAGTACTAACGTCAATTCTGCGTCTTGAATGGAACACTTCATGTGTTTGAATCTAATCGTCGTTATTGTTACAAAGGGCTGTAGGACTTCCTTATAATTTCTTCAGATTATATAACTCCTTACGATATTACCGTTATATCCCTAAAATTAATCAGTGACTATGGCCAAGCAACAGTTATTTCGTTATTGTAAATGTCATTGAGGCATTGTTTATATTTTACTGTGGTTGATATTGTTATTCCGTGGTGTCTCTCCGAAGGTCGGGAGCACCTTCAAAAGTAATTGCTTTTGTTTTTCAAAATTTTCTTGCTCAAAAGCTATTATTAATATCAAACTAATTATTTTTCAGAGATCTTGTCGACTGACGAAAGATGTACCGGCGTCGTGGGTGACATGTTCGGAAAAAGGTCAGAAATCAGCAGTAGGCAGTTCTACAGTAGATTGTTGTATGTGAAAGGATGGTTTTATGATTGATAGCATTGAGTCATGTAGTAGCATCAGTTTTTCATATTTCCTCCTCTGTGGGTGTTTTTTTTTTTATTTTATAAGATTTTCATGTGAAAGTTATAACTACTGAAAAGATTTTTACAGTCTGTGAAGAAGACATTGAAGCAGGCAGGTTATCTTGCCCACCCGTTGACCAAATCCATTTAAAATATTTCCCCCATGAAACTTTTTCTTTTCTCCTTTCTTTTTATTTCTTTTCTTTTCTTTCACAAGATCCTTGGATCTGACTGTAGGGAATCTGAATTAGATTTATGTTATTTGGACCTGTCCCCCACTGGCTGTCGGCCTAAGAAACGGGAGATCAGCGCTTGCCCTATTAGTCTACAGAGGCCCAGGACTTTAGTTTTAACTTTTAACTTAATTAACTTGAGTACCAGAGTGCCTAGCATCTTTACAGTAACACTTTCCTATTGCTATTTTGTAAATCATTCTCCTTCTGTGTTCAGCGTTATTTGCTCCGGAAATCAGAAAAATAATAAGGGCGCGAAAGTGGAGCAGCACCTTGTCCGAATTGTGAAAGTGCTCTATATAACTCTTGACTCTCTTTTCCTTTTTTATTTCAAAGGGCCGGATTGACAGCGCTGTCCCTTATCTATTTAACCCCATCTCATGTCTCGGATATTATGGGATTTTCGATTTTACAGAGAATTTTTTGCTTCCTTCTCTCTCTCTCTCTCTCTCTCTCTCTCTCTCTCTCTCTCTCTCTCTCTCTCTCTCTCTCTCTCTCTCTCTCAGTAGACACAGCTTTTCAGTGTCACGCTGCTCTCTGTTGATTGACCTGTGAAGCAAGCTAGGTTAATCCACCCTGGAACAGTTACGTGATAAATACTTGACGTGGTCCTTCTCGGAATATGGCAAATTGTTGCCGAATTTCCACTGTTGCAACAACGCGCTCTGTTGCTCTTGTGTTCAGACGTGTGAGGAGGCGGGGACATAATTTTGCAGTTAGTTCCTTTTCATTTGAACATATCCTTTCAATACAACCCTGGAATTTTGTTATTCAGGCCAGTAATCTGTTATGATGAACGATTATTTTAACAGCTATAGTGGGGAGGTTGGGACAGAATTTTAAAGGCCTAATGTAGCAGTCAATTTCTTTTCACTGGGACAAATTCATTCACTACAACCTGGGAATTATGACGATAATAATCGCTATGATGGTGAACGATTATTATAAGATGTAGTTACAACAACGAGGATGATGAACGCATTGTTTATTTCATCCCTTTAAAACGATTTATTTTATTTATATTTTAACAAATGCAGTGTTTCTATACAAGCAGTTTGGCATTTGACGCTTGATATTTGGAAGCAACGTTCCAAAGAGACAGTTTTCATCAGTGATTTTAGTGTCTGGTGACTGAACGTTTCTGATTAAATCTTGAAGCGGTGACTGACTGTTGATAATAGAGATTTTTATCGTTATTGCCTTTGGTTGTCTTTACTTTTTGCGTGACCCTAGTTGCCATAATTTCTCTTAATATGCGCCTTATGCAATATATTCTTTCAGGAATATATATATATATATATATATATATATATATATATATATATATATATATATTATAGTATATATATAATATATATATATATATTAGTTTAGAGTTTGATTTCGTTAATTTTACTGAATAATTCAGCACTGTTCATTATCAGCAACTTCACGCACATTAACTATGATGAAAAAAATAAACGATACTAGAATGAAGATATCTCCAACAGCAAACATTTTCTTAGAGAAGGGGAAGAGCGTAACTGTTTTATTAAAAGGAAAACTTCCCCACTCATTAAACTAATGAGAAGAAACGTGCGTTTTTATACAAGTTACAAAGAAGTTACGAAAACTTAACATTTCGTTTGTCCAGTAGTATTAAAATTAGAAATATGAAATGATATACCCCTACATTCATAAAAGAGAATATTTGTAGTTAGTCGACAAATCCATACATTTATAAAAGAGGATATTCGTAGTCAGTCCAATAGTATTATAATTTGAGGTATATTTACAAAAAATACCAACGTCAATGAAAGAGAATATTTGAACTCACCCAAGAGAAACTGGGGTGATTCCAAAGTAACAGTCAGGTAACAGAAAGAGCACGCTTTGATTTTGCAAGGGTAAGCGTAAGTGTTACCATGTTATTTTTAGAAAAATAAAACTATCAGCATCACGTCCTCAGCACGTTACGGCGCCTTTTTTGAAATTACTGCGTTAAAAAACTGATATCTTCTTTCGAGGGATGGAAAGCGGGGGTGGGTGGTAATTTTCGCAAATTAAGCGCAGATAAAAGAAGACCGACATTTGACCTCTTTTGTCTCGTCGCATTTTCAAAGCATTAAGCTTTTCGGTTTATGGTGATCATTTGATATTCTGTTAATGAGGTGAGATTTTTTTAAAAGTTGACCTGGAGGTCATTGCCCTTCCTGGCGCTTCTTTATTTCTCGTTTGTTTATGTGTATGTGTTTTTATATTGAACGAGATCTGTACCAAATAGTGCCATCAGTGCACCTCACGCAGTGCACTGTAGGCATTACTTAAGGTTCTTTGTAGTGTCCCTTCGGGCCCTAGCTGCATCCCTTGTCATTCCTTTTGCTGTACCTCCCTTTCCTAACTGTTGTTTCATGGTGCAACTGCGACGTTTTCCTCCTGTTGCACATTTAAAACCTTTTTACTGTCAGTTTTCCTTTCACCGCTGAATGACCTCATAGGTCCGAGCGCTCGGCCTTTGGCCTAAATTGTATATTCCATTTCGCATTCGATTTTGCATTTTATGTGACAGTCTAGGATCTGGAAATCACATACCATTACCAGGAAAAGATTTGTCATAAATAAATGAGAGAGAGAGAAAGAGAGACCCAACAAGGAAATAGGAAAGAAGAATGGGGTCATTTTTCGAATCTGCTGAATTTCTTGTTCAAGCTGTAGCCCAGACTAAACTATGTTTAGTATTTTATTTCATCGGGCTGGACACATTTAGTGATTGATTTTCAATGGCGTAAAGGGAGAACTTGAGATAGACAGTGATGCTTTTATTTTTATTGTCTTTTAGACATTCTTTGTTAGGTCTGTAGCCAATGATTAATAGTTTCTTTACTGACTACCTGCAGTAGTTCTGGATCGTTTGACATCTGCATAAAACTCTCTGGTTCGATGAATATCTCTTCCCTGCGAAGGTGAAGGATCACCTCCCCTGTTTTCTGTTGCTCAGAAATTCTTTCTTCTCAGCATCATTGTGGAAAGTGATCTCCTCGTTTTATGCCATATGGGTAAAAATCGACAATAACGAAAATTAAACGACTGGCCTCGTGTAAAAATGGAAAACTCTTTCTTAACATACTCTTTGAAACTAAAAATCGTTTCCAACATATTCTGTGAGACAAAAAAATCTTTCCTAATATATTCTTTGAGACAAAAATCTTTCCTAACATATTCTTTGAGACAAAAATCTTTCCTAACATATTCTTTGAGATAGAAAATCTTTCGTAACATATTCTTTGAGACAAAAATATTTCCTAAAATATTCTTTGAGACAAAAATCTTTCCTAACATATTCTTTGGGACAAAAATCTTTCCTAAAATATTCTCTGAGACAAAAATCTTTCCTAACATATTCTTTGAGGCAAAAAATTTCATAACACATTCTTTGAGACAAAAAATCTTTCGTAACATATTCTTTGAGACAAAAATCTTTCCTGACATATTCTTTGAGACAAAAATCTTTCCTAACATATTCTTTGAGACAAAAATATTTCCTAACAAATTCTTTGAGACAAAAATCTTTCCTAATATATTTTTAAGACAAAAAATCTTTCCTAGCTTATGCTGTGAGACAAAAAAATCTTTCTTAACTTATTCTTTAAGACAAAAACCTTTCCTAACATATTCTTTGAGACAAAAATCTTTCCTAACATACTCTTAGAGGCAAAAAATCTTTCCTAACATATTCTTTGAGACAAAAAATATTTCCTAACATATTCTGTGAGACAAAAAATCTTTCCTAACATATTCTTCGAGACTAAAAATCTTTCCTAACATATTCTTTGAGACAAAACTCTTTCTTAACATATTCTTTGAGACAAAAACTCTTTCCTAACATATTCTTTGAGACAAAAAAATCTTTCCTAACATATTCTTTGAGACAAAAATCTTTCTTAACATATTATTTAAGATAAAAAAATCTTTCCTAACACATTCTTTGTTGCAAAAATCTTTCCTAACATATTCTTTGAGACGAAAATCTTTCCTAACATATCCATCGAAACTTGAAAGTTCAAGTTGCAGCATTAACAATTCTTTGAAACTGTAAGATTCAAGTTGCAGCATTAACAGTAAGCCTCAGCCAGCGTATAAACAGCAAACCTTAACAGCATCCTAGGAAAAATGGTAACCTCTGAATTAACCCAGACTTTCCTTTCCTGTGACAGGAAATCTCATTGAAGGATTCATGTGGATTCTCAGTTCCCGCAGAAGAGGGATTATAGGAAGATAGAACATCCTCGCCCTTGCTTTCTTAACAGAGTAACATTGGAAGGCCTTATCCCTTTGCCGAAGTGAGAATCGTAAACTTTTCCATGGAAAAGTAGCTGTAGTGAATGAATGAATGAATAAGGGAAGGAAGGATTAGTTAACATGAAATGAACGAGAAACATGGAAGTGGATGCATGATAAATCTTCCTTGTTCTCGATATTTTGTCTTGGTTCAAGTTATTTTGCTGTTGTCATCAGTGTTTTTGGAGTCCAAGAACCTGGTTGATGCAACATAATTGTTGTGGGCTTGTTCCATATGAATGGGGTTCATCTTCTGAATAATAATAATAATAATAATAATAATAATAATAATAATAATAATAATAATAATAATAATAAAGCTAAGAAATTCACATTCTCGCGAAAAACAGTTTGTGTAATAAAAATCCACAATTATCTAGTAAAAAGTGTACTACAGTGTAAAACAAAAGCAGAGACTTTCGAACTCCTGAACGGTGTTCTTCATCAGTGTTTACGTGTTTTTAACGTAAACACTGGTGAAGAAAACCGTTCAGGTGTTCGAAAGTCTTTGCTTTTGTCTTTTACACAGTAATACACTTTACTATATAAGTGTGGGTGCTTATTAAATAATAATAATAATAATAATAATAATACCTACTTAGAGATAAAAGAGCAACAGCTTATGACACTCACCCTATCATAGAAGATCTGAGGGAACCGCTCTGGGTTGGAGCTGCCGAATTCGAGCTCCTGCGGGAAGGAGAGATGAGGGTCCGGGTTGTAGGTCATGGGGGAGACGTCGCCGGGGGCATCCTCCTGTGAGATCTGATAGGGCAGGTGATCCTCGTAGGCGGGGTAAGGGGATGGGTGCACGCCCACCACGACCACCAGAGACACCACCACCAGCAGGAACCATGTTAGGGAGCCGCTGCCTTGCCGTCCTCGGAATACCATACCTTCTGTGACGACGAAAAGAATGATTTCTTTAGGAAAAGGGGTTTTTCAGGAAAAGAGGGTTTTCAGGAAAAAAAAAGGAAAAAAAAGAGTTTTTCAGGAATAGAGGTTATTTCAGGAAAAGAGGTTTTTCAGGAAAAAGAGGTTTTCAGGAAAAGAGGTTTTTCGGAAAAAGAGGTTTTACGGGAAAAGAGTTTTTTCAGGAAAAAATTTTTCAGGAAAAGAGGGTTTTCAGGAAAATGTTTTTATTAGGAAAGGAGTTTTTTTAAGAAAAGAGGTCTTTTAAAAAAGGTTTTAAAGAAAAGTTTTTTAATTAGGAAAAGAGGTTTTTCAGATGGAGAGGTTTTCAGGAAAGGAGGTTTTTCTGGAAAAGAGGTTTTTCAGGAAAAGAGGTTTTTCAGGTAAAGAGGTTATCAGGAAAGGAGTTTTTTTTTTTTAGGAAAAGAGGGTTTTCAGGAAAAAGAGTTTTTCAGGAAAAGAGGTTTTTCAGGAGAAGTTATTTTTTTAGGAAAGAGGTTTTTCAGGAAAATTTTTTTTAAAGAAAAGATGTTTTTAAGAAAAGTTTTTTATGAAAAGTTTTTTTTCAGGTAAAGAGGTTTTCAGGAAAATATTTTTTCTAAGAAAAGAGGTTTTCCAGGTAAAGAGGTTTTCAGGGAAAGAATTTTTCCAAGAAAAGAGGTTTTTAGGACAATGTTTCTTTTAATGAGAAGAGGTATTAAAGGAAAAGGTTGTTCAGTAAAAGAAGTTTTTCAGGAAAAGAGTTTTTTAGGAAAATTTCTCTCTCTCTCTCTCTCTCTCTCTCTCTCTCTCTCTCTCTCTCTCTCTCTCTCTCTCTCTCTCTCTCTCTCTTTCTGTGTGTGTGTGTGTCTTTCTCTCTCGGACGATCATATATAATGACGCGATAATATAATTATGTAGTTAGACATAGACAGCAAATAAAATGCCCAACTGTGAAAATTTCACTTTCGCAATTAACAAGAATAACGCATTGCATAAGATGATTATCTTTCCCTTTTCATGTCGCAATAAGGATAAAGCAAATCATGTCAAATTGAATGATATGAACGAGGGAGCGAATTTATGAAGAAATGAAACGGAGAGGGATAAACGTGTGGGGAAAAGGTCACCGGCAGTAAACACTGCAGCGAAAGGCGTAGGTGTGAAGCCAAGACAAAGAGCCAAGGCTTGGGAAGAGATGCATTAAGGGCGTCCCCACCGCCCTCCCTCCCCCTCATCATAAAAAAAGGTGCGAGTGCGGGTGCACTAACGCCCAGAAGCACCTCGCAAAGCAAAGCAACCGACCGCGAAGGCATCAAGGCACGACGAGTGGCCCTTCAGGAGCGTCACCGGAGGAGGAGGAGAAGAGGCGAGTTGTAACCGAAGATATTTTTCATGTATAAACTGGCCCGACCCTCTCACAGCAGCGGTCAAGTGCGAGAGAGATGAATAGGGAGAAAGAGCCAAAGTCTGCTGAGCACTTGAAGAAACGACAAACAATGGACAGTGTTAAAGGGGAACAATTAACTGAATGAGTTACCTCGTTGTGTTCATTGTTCCAGTCCTGAACTATTGTCCCCGCCAGGGGCGGCGTGAAGCAAACAAAATGGGCCATTAAAACCTAGGGTTTGAGGATCTACTCTCTCCTTCTCTTAAACCATATTATTTATGGATTCGCCGCAGCACAACTACTGCTGTGCCACTCCTCCTCATCCTCACGCTTCGTGGTTTCAGGTTCCTGACGCGTACGAATGATGTACGAAGCAAAGAAGAGTGAAATAGGATGAGGGAAAATTGAAAAAGAATGAAAGAGAGGGAAGAGGTTGCAAAAGAAGGCTGAAGGGTAAGAACTTTACAAGAAAGGGAAAAACCCAGTACAGTAGTTTCTAAATCAGCTGGTGCTTTTTTTCCCCTTTTCTGATTGTTTTTATATATATATATATATATATATATATATATATATATATATATATATATATATTTATATATATATATATATATATATATATATATATATATATATATATATATATATATATATATATTATACTTAATTTTCATTGGGTATAATAATCCCTTTTATCATTTCCCCAGACATCAGGTTACATTTTAATTATAGCTATCAAATGCTGAATATATATACATAAATATATTTATATATATATATATATATATATATATATATATATATATATATATATGTGTGTGTGTGTGTGTGTGTGTGTGTGTGTGTGTGTGTGTGTGTGTGTGTGTGTAATTCCTTTGTTAACTTAAGCAGAAGATGAAGTACCTGGTTGTAAAAAGACTGTGGTGGGACTCTTAAAACTTTCTCCTAGGGGAAAAAGAATTCAAGTTGAGAGAGAGAGAGAGAGAGAGAGAGAGAGAGAGAGAGAGAAGAGAAAATATGTATACACACATATATATGTGTGTGTGTGCGCGCGCGTGCGCGCTTATTTGCTGGTGTGGGAGGCTTGGTTACACGAAGCACGGTTTTCGCAGGAGCCGGTTGTTGTGGCACGGAAGCGTGGTAGCACCCAAGGAAAATTGAAGGGAAATAATATGTGCCCTTTGGTAGGACAGAATAAAGACAGTTAACAGTTACGTTGCGAGGGTAATACTGGTTCAAGCAGAAGGAACTGTAAAATAATGAAGCAATCAGTCAGAGATGAGAGGAGGGACGCCTTACTCTGTTCTTATGATCATTTTGTTTTACCTTTTAAAGATTGCACATCGCCGTTGCTATCGCTGATTTTCTCCTGTTCTGTTGAGTTTGCTTTTGACATGGAATTAATAACCATACAAAACAATTTCCTACATAATCGTGATATGTATCGTCACTTCAGTGCAAATATTACTTAATCTATATGCATAAAGGTGCGTTGGTAGTATATGCATTTTTTTTTTTGTCTCAAGGTGGAAAGGATAACTGTAAACAAACACACACACACACCCACCACACTCACTCACTTACATACACACACACCCACACATATACTTTATATATATATATATATATATATATATATATATATATATATATATATATATATATATATATATATATATATGTGTGTGTGTGTGTGTGTGTGTGTGTGTGTGTGTGTGTGTGTGTTGTATGTTGAACGTATTTCAATGTAGGTATTTAAAAATCGACAGTTTTTAACAGTTATTAGACTTCACTTTCCATCCGTTGACTATGTTTTCTCAAAACACAACACGTTATACGCGGCTGGCGCCCACATATGCAAGGACTGAAATGAACTCCAAAGTCAAGCCGTTTGTGCTTAACACTTTGGCGGTGATGACTGTCATAGTTCGGAGTGACAAATATGCATGATTGAAACATTATTATTATCAACGGCAGTGCAGCTTTTTAACGGATGGAAGACAGGCAGCAAATACGTATTTTTTTCTCGGCAGTTTTAAACTTTGCTCATCACTTGGTTTTTAGTTTTTTGTAAAAAAAAAATTGAGATTGCTTCGTCTATCCGTCCGCACTTTTTCTGTCCGCCCTCAGACCTTAAAAACTACTAAGGTTAGGGGGCTGCAAATTGTATGTTGATCATCCACTCTCCAGTTATTAAACATATCAAATTTCAGCCCTCTAGACTAAGTAGTTTTTATTGTATTTAAGGCTAAAGTTAGCCATAATCGTGTCTGGCAACGATATAAGACAAGCCACCACCGGGCCGTGGTTTAAGTTTCATGGTCCGCGGCTCGTACAGCAGTATACCGAGACCACCGAAAGATAGATGTTTTCGGTGGCCTTGATTATACGCTGTACAGAAAATTCGACTGCGCCGAAGAAACTTCCGCGCATTTTTTACTTGTTAATTATTATTGTTACATTGATTTTTTTATTTATTAATGTTGTATTAATAACTTTGCACCACACCACAAAAATTTCGGTTGTGAAAAATTTCATCTATTGATAGTTTCCTACCCTAAGTATAACTTAGCTTACGGAGCTTCAAATCTCTGTCCTTATTCATAGACAAAAAGTTAGAAATAAATTGTATAGTTTCCAAGGAAGCAGAAGATCGGTCGCGTAACTCTCTGTCGGAAGTCCGGAAAAAGAAACTTTGTTTATTTACTGCTTTGAAGGACGCAGCCATATAAGTAGATTGCAAAGACTTAGCGAGGTGACCGAGTACGATCTAAAAAATGAGGTGATCCAGTCTTTTGCAATTTTATACTGAGAATGAATATACAACCAGAATCGATTTACAAGGTCATAATCAGGTCGAGCCAAAATAGCAGCTGCTTGCCCTGCGGCACAAAGGCGTAATTGTTCCTCCTAATTACCGACATTTCTTCAATTTCCGAGGTCGAGGAATAATATTCTCCTTCAGGAGCCGTAAATCACCTGCCACAGGATTCTTGCGAGGCTTTTCTACGGGTGAACGGGGTCGAAGGAGAGCCTTCAGAATTCTTAAAACTACTCTATCACGTAATGCATGTTAACAAGATACAAGGCGATTTCTCTCTCTCTCTCTCTCTCTCTCTCTCTCTCTCTCTCTCTCTCTCTCTCTCTCTCTCTCTCTCTCTCTCTCTCTCTCGCAATTTCATGGGAGATAAATCTACTTCAGTTTTAGAAAATAACTCTCCTCTCTGCTCGCTTATTTATTCAAGATGATTCGTATTGGGTTTCCATGAGAGCAAATGTTCATTTTACAAGGAAAGATATTTTAATTTTCTCCTGCCATTCAAAGTCATTGTTCCATGGTACGTGATAGAATGATTTCCACTGTCTAACTTCAAAAGATTGACAGAGATTCATTAATGATTTTTCGATGATGAAGGTGGAGAATTTTGAACAGTATCGAAAATGAGCAATAAAAAAACTTCAGTTGAATAATCAGTTTGGTCAATTTTATTCTTGATGGAAAAGTATTGGGGTAAGAAATCTATAACTCCTTGAATGATATTCCACAAACTGGATGTGAATGGACAATAAGTATTCAACCATCCCCCACCATAGGGCTGTGCTGCCGTCACTGTAGGCATTACCCAAGGTTCTTTGCAGTGTCCCTTCGGCACCAAGCTGAAACCCCTTTCATTCCTTTTACCGTGCCACCATTCATATTATCTTCCTTCCATCTTACTGTCCACACTCTCCTAACAATTGTGTTATAGTGCAACTGCGAGGTTTTCCCTCGAAAACCTTATTTAGTCTCAATTTCTCTCAGCTCTGAATGACCTCATAGGCTCCAGCGCCTTGCCTTTGGCCTAAATTTTATATTCCAATTCCAATAATTGTTCACAAGCCGACGCAAGGGCGAGAACACAGGATCAATAAATATTTCACTGGCACCCGAACGAAAGAAATTCGAGACTGATTGCGTTGCAGGATGTGTTGACACGAATCTGCTTCTTCTTCTTTCAGTTTTATCGCCCCCTTTTTTTCAGAATGCAGACTCACGAAGTATTGGACGGTATTTCCACTGAATGCCAAAATTCGTGAAAACACGCTCTCGAGTTGGTGAATGTGAATAATAAACGATGAAAAGCCTCAATAATTGACAAGGTTCTGATTGTCTTGTCTAATGCTGTTGAACTTTCAGTGGTCCTTAGATCTTCTTTTGGCGCTGTTGTAAAGTAAAGTGCTACCTGTGATGTAGATGACATATAAAGGAAATTGCGAACTCTCTCTCTCTCTCTCTCTCTCTCTCTCTCTCTCTCTCTCTCTCTCTCTCTCTCTCTCTCTCTCTCTCTCTCTCTCTCCTCAGGCTGAGCTGTCGTGTTGCTGAAAACTAATTTTACCATCACATTTGCGCTTTCTTTTCGTCTTCTGGTGTAAGTCTTAAGAGCATAATTAGTTTAATCTTTCTGCTAATGGTCTTGCAGTGTTCATACCCATATTCTAAATGCTTTTTAAACGGATTTTTACTCAGACTGACTAACTACATAAACTGTTTCTCTATTGGTTTTTTATTGTCAGAGTCAGATATCTTGAAAAACCAATCTGGGCAACTCCAGACTCTGAAAACAGTGGCAATGTAAATGATTCTGAAAATTGAGGAAAGGAGGGAGTTTCATATTGTAAGGGACTGCCTGAAGGCTCAAGTCACACAGTATATTTAGGAATATGAAGCTGGACTTGTAAGACGTGCGTGAGGAAGGGATGGCAGCATGCGATGAAGAGTTCCGGAGAGGAATGGCCAAAAAATATTCATGTCCCCTAAATCTCAAAACGTTATTCGAATATGAGTATTAGAGAGGACAGGGAGGAATAAATATTTCCCTGCCTTCATGACCTTAGAGTTCTGGACAGCTCCTGCAAAACGAAATAAAACGCCCCTGGTTGGTAAGAGGCCGATAGTCAGTGTAATCTGCCGTGTATCCCGTCTAAGGACAAGATTAAGGGGAAAAGTAAACCACAGAAGGCATCTGCATAGCAAGAGAGACGTATATAATCGTATCAATTGAGAACAAATAATTTTCTACCTGGACAAGATATTTTAACGAATTTTGAGTGTACAGTGAATTGCCTGAGTAAAGGGAATAATTTAATATAATGTAATGTAATATTATATAAATTAATGTAGTATAAGTTTAGGCAGTTTGGTATCTGTTGAGAAATAAGTGATTCTGCAGTTATTTACCTTTGTTGCATCCTACGATCAAATAAAGTATAATTATATATAATATATATATATATATATATATATATATATATATATATATATATATATATATATATATATATATATGTATATGTGTATATATATATATGTGTGTGTGTGTGTGTGTGTGTGTGTGTGTGACTTTTATAACAGATACAGTGAGTAAGTAAAGCATAAATGAGAATAAAAACCGTTATATTTCGGGGATATAGTATCTCCCCGTATGTAATCAGTTGTCCTAAATGGTCTGGTTAAACTAAGATATACTTTTCCGTTTTCCCTTTTGTTTTGAACGAACAGTTGTCCGTAAATGGATGGAGAGAGTACTCGAAATATAACGCCCTTCCGTTTTCCCTTTTGTTTTGTTTATATGGGCATTTAGATTCTTCTAAGGATAAAATACATACATACAATCATATATATAAATATATATATATATATATATATATATATATATATATATATATATATATATGTTTGTGCATATACACACACACATATAAACATATGTATGTATGTGTGTGTCCATGTGTATATATCTATCTATCTATGTAAATGTATATATATATATATATATATATATATATATATATATATATATATATATATATATATATATATATATATATATATATATATATATATATATATATATATATATATATATATATATATATATCATTCGTGTGTGTTGGATTGCAGAGGTATATGAAGTTCTGTCAGTCCAGGAACAACGAAAAGCACGACATTAAAATGAGAGGGAACCGTGAAATAACAATGTCGCTTTGGCACAGATCCTTATCAGGCGGGGATAGGGTCTCTGTAGGAAGATTTTTGCCTCGCCCTACAAGATGAGATCTGGGTAAGAGCCTTCAAACGCCACTCCTCGTCACTCTGTATCGCTGAGGTGTCCTCGCGTCAGGTCGAACTGTCTACTTCTGCATTATTTGCACTTGGAGACCATTAGGTCGTAACCCATCGGGTGATTGCTGTACGTTGACTGTGGCCGGATTTTTTTTTTTTTTTTTTTTTTTTTGCTTCTCCTGTTCTGGTTTTGCGCTTAACTTATTTTTTTGGTGTTTTGTGAATGCCCGTTGATTTCTGATGTTATGATTGATATTTTTGATTATTTTTTTTTACATTTTGAGTTACAGTAGAAGAAAATAGCATGCTGTATATATGAGTATGTG
This sequence comes from Macrobrachium rosenbergii, assembly GCF_040412425.1. Lineage (NCBI taxonomy): Eukaryota > Metazoa > Arthropoda > Malacostraca > Decapoda > Palaemonidae > Macrobrachium > Macrobrachium rosenbergii. The sequence goes on along the minus strand of NC_089783.1, from coordinate 44,652,555 downwards.
ACACACACATACATACACAAATATATACATATATATGGACACATATATATATAGAAAAATGTTACGTTTACTATGATATATACATACATACACACACAATATATATATATATGTATATATATATATATATATATATATATATATATATATATATATTTATATATATATATGTATATATATCATGTATGTATGTAACTATCACAGTAAACGCCTTTACGTCAGCTTTCCGCGCATGGGTTCGACGTGAAAACATTTTTCTCGATCCTCGTGTGTCCTATATTCTGATTGCCTGAACTCTTAAATAAAAGTCAAGGCCTTCATCTGTCCCTTCTTCTCCGTGAGTTCTTGTGGAAAAAAGTTACTTGTCAGTAATTAGAACTTTGTATAGCATTTACTGCCCATTTTAGTATGCAGATTGCCCAAGGTAGTTAGGGTGTTTTGGCTGTCGCCGACGAAGCTTAGGAACCCTGAAGAAATCTCAAGAGACTCGAGCAGTTTCATTAGAAGTCAGATTTTTATCATGGCTGTCAGAAATCTGACAAAACGCGCAGCGTCCCTTAGAGACAGTTTAGTCTGTACGTCCTCTGACGGTGCTGAAGCTCTCTGGTCTTGGACACCACGGTCCTTTCTTGTCCTAATGATCGTCTGTTGATTGCTCAAGTTTGAGTAGTAATTGATTATTTGGTGTTAATCACAGTTTGATGGAAGTTAAACCACTTGACGCAAAATATTGAAGTTAATACCTCCGACCATCCAAGCTCGCTTATCAAGGCATTCATCGGCAAAGTATTGCCATTAAGCGTCCATTAATCCTGTAAAAGAGCCGTGGATGTTCAGGAAAGAAAAATCTCAAAACTAAAGCCAAACGGTGGCCGTACGTCGTTTATAATGACGCTTGTTGACAAGGATCTTATCATCCAACATTGCACCA